>NC_090872.1:38861592-38866592 GCF_036669935.1 Montipora foliosa
ACAGTACTCATCTTTGATGGTCAATACGAGAAGAAATGGTATCACGGTAACAAAGGATACGGACCACGTGATTGCAACAATTAAAGCTGTTTGATTTGAGGTAAATCGAGGCTTCCATGGATGAACAACAGCTCGATATCTGTGTAAAGATAAATCATTGAAAAGAGCTTTAACTTAATGCGTTTACTAGTCTAAAGATTGTGACCAGAAGTGTAGAAAACAAAATTAATACTGATAGCTTTTTCCTAACCTGGGATCAGGCGTACTTTTCCTTAGACAAGGCGGAAAAGGTACACCTGATACAATTTCTTAACGATTCGCCTGCCGCCCACCCGTTAAGAGTGATTTTATCATGTGTCGTGCTATAAATGTGAGCCAATTATATTTTACTGGAAATTACCTGCACGTTGCGATTCAAGGAAAGACGCGACGAAAACAAAATAGAACTCTAGCTGGAATGTATGTGAAGTCAGACTTAATCCATACAATCAAAGGTATTTCTGCAAATCCCGCTTGACAGTTAGTGCGGTTTCTCTGTTCAAACCATCAAGGAACAAAGTAGTTTAAGGTAAAGTCGGAGAAAAATCCGAATACTTCATCTTATCATCAGGCGCAATCAACAGTACAATGAACTTTATTTAAACTCGATTATTTGAGGTGCCAATAGAAGATGCTAATATCACTGTAATATGAGGAAAATGTCTCATTTTCCAGCAGAAGCTACTATACTCAACTATCATTTTGTGAGAAGTGTGTCACTAAGCCATTGTTCAGCGCTTCCGTAAACAATGTCGAATATCTCTGTCAAGCTCGGCTGATTCCACGAATGTGGCAGTACTAAAGTTCTATTCGGTTCTATTTTTTTTGCTACTGAGCTTGCATTTTTTTCTGGAATGTTCAGGACTGTAAATATGACTTTTGCCAAATCCCGTATGTAGTACAACCAAAATGTCTTCTTTCAGTCAAACTATTCTTCGGATTCATTCTCTCTGCCCTTCCTTTAAAGATTTTTGAAAAAAAAATCTGAATTCGAAGCAACAGCAGCAGTAAACAGAGCTTTAACATCATTCCTGTTCATATACTTCTCGGCGGCCACAATTTGGTGAGTTGTTAATTGATTTTATTGCAATTCTGTAACCAATCGGAGTCCAGATTCTGGACTACCGGCAGACGACTCGTTAAGAAATTGCATCAGGCGTACGTTTTTCGCCCTTTCTAAAGAAAAGTACGCCTGATCACAGGTTAGCATTTGCCTTTGCAAGATGATAAAAATCAAATAAAGGAAAATTCATTTGCCGTTAAAAAAAATATTAATTGAGTTATTCAGAAAGAAACTTTTAACAAATTCAAAAGCCCAACAACAGCAATTTGTAAAAGGGTAGAGGTAGCGGCATTGAGAGACACTCAAAATTTCAATTTTAGAGTATTGAGTACCTGTCATAACTGATGGCCACAAGAGTTGCTGAAGAACAAGTGGTTACTGACGTCATTATGGGCCAAAGTATTTTACACATGACGGGGCCCAATAGCCAACGAGGGTAGGTCAGCTTAAGAAAAACTTCAAACGGTATACATAGCAGTGCTACTGTAAGGTCAGCAATTGCTAAATTTACTAATAGAAAGTTGCGGGTGGTACGCATGCGTGGAGTTAGAATGATGACCAGGCAGACAAGGGTATTTCCAATGACACTGGAAACAAATATTACACCAAACATCGTGTATTGAAGTGTGCCTAGCCACTTGAAGTCGGTATTTTCTTCATTCGTAAAGTTCCTTGTTAGTGTGGAGTTCGATCTTTCTGTTATATTGGACATGATTTCAAATTTCAGCCTCAGAAATTACTCGATGTAGACGTTTGTTTGCTTCCAATTCACTCCACGGCTCGGCACTCTGAAACAGAAAAACAGACATAAAGGTTATTGAAAGAAACGAATAAACAAAGACACCCAATTGTGCAAAATTATCCATCTTAAGTTGAATTTAGAACAGACAAACATTTTCGAGTCCAGCTTGTGTTATCATGAACGTCAAGCCAAAATCGTAATATTTTGAAATTACTTTAAGTGGGATCAAATTTAAGACTACGATTCACAATTTGATTGATATTGTTTTTTTGCAAAAAGTTCTTTTATGATTCAATGTTATTTATGAATATGTTTAAGCTATTCCCAGCTATTGCAAACGTGGCCCAAGTTGAATATTTTCAATCCAGTTTTGCAATTAATATTTTCCAGGCGCGTTCATCGTCCTCTCCCATGTATAGTATTTAATTGCTACCAAGTATTTTGAGTTTTCTTGTATCCTCAGAATGCCTGAAGTTTCATTGAATCATTGGTTGCATCTCTTTTCTCAGTATCTCTTTGCTGTTCCGTTTTTAGAGTAAATTTATCAGTGTCTGCAATACTTTTTGATTATTTCATTCAGTGGCACTGGTATTGGCACGGTATTGGTACTAGCGTTGGAACAGCACTGGCACTAGCTGGCACTTACGAGCACTAGCATGGACATTTGCATTGACACTAGCAGTGGTTGTGAAATTGGCAGTGGTATTGATTCTTCTATTGTCATTGGCATTTGCAGTCGACGACCCACAGGAACGTTCATACTATGAAACACATGCCTCCAAATAAGTCTTTGTCAGCGTTATCATTTTTGGTTCTCGTTATTTTATATGGCTCTCACGCTTCTTCAACCCAGGAAAAAATGCGATATGCTGGATTTTAAGTTTTACCTGATCTTTTCACGGTTACAGCAAGATGGACTCAAGGTTACTAGCTTTATCTTTTTTCACTTGTTTAACTCACCACTACATGCGCTGTTCAATAACGATAATAATAATAATGATAATGATAATGATAATGATAATGATAATGATAATGATAATAAGGCTCTGTAAAATAAACCTTGGTCGGTATCGTATCTAGTGATGGCACCACAAATGAAAATGCTATCTCTCACCTATGTGATAATAAGTATGCTTGCTTCATGTGAGAGTAACGGCGTAAATGGGACTGGAGTCTTTGACGAAGGTGCCTCACCCAGCAGGGTTGCTGGGGGACAGCACCAGCAACCAGTCGTTATCCTGCAACTGCTGCTCAAGAGAGTGGATCGAGAAAGTGAAGGAGGAAATGGTCAGTCGAGGAGAACAGGGCTTTGACGGAATGCTATTTTAAGAGCATCCCGGAGAAAAGAGGGTACCGCCAGAGAATGCTTAGATTGTGGGATGAGAAAGGAATGGTAAAAGTGACTGAACAGAGGCTTGCAGACCAGGGCCGTACTATCTTAAAAAGTAAATGGCTCACAACTTTAATGAACAAAGTGGCACAGCTGTTGTAAGGAAACTAATGCTGGTAACGAGCATGAATTACCTGTCGAGAATGCAAAGGAGATGGACTAACAGGTTGCGCAAGAAGCCCAGGTACAGAGTGAGTGGTGTGATGAAGCACCTTGGCAAATGTCTGAGGACCAACTGGTGATTTGGAAAAGACTGAATGAAATCAGCCTGAGTCAAGACCAAGACAAAGTAACAGCTTTCAAGGGAATTGCAAAGCGAAGGGTCAGAGAGGAGCTCCAGGTTGCTTCTGTATGCCACTGCTGTAGTAGTGACTGAAAGACTGGGTATCAAACCTGGCAAGACGAAAGCAACCAAAGAACCATGGTGGAAAAGACAGCTACAAGGACAGGTGGATCAGCTGCGAAAAGACCTCAGCCAACTAGAGCAAGTCTGTAGAAATGAGTGCAGTAGGCCGAGAATCAGGAATTAGTTGTGGAGAAAGTACACAATAGAAACCAAGGGGGTCGCAGTTGTGATTGAAGAACTGAAACAGCGTATCAGTGCAAAAGCTCATAAAATCAAACGATACAATGACCGAATTTTGCAATACCAGCAGAGACGGTTACTGAGGTTAATCAGAGGCAGTGGGGGGTGGGTTGTAAACTAGACAAAAGAGTGAGCTTGCTGAATTGGATCGTAAGACCAGGAAACTATTAACCATCCATGGCGCTCTTCATCCCAGGTCCAACGTAAGCCGTCTGTACTTACCAAGTAGAGAAGGAGGGCGTGGACTAATTGGTTTGAGGACGCCATAAATACTGAGGAAAGAAATATCAATGTCTACATCAGCCAGAGCTAGGAACGTTTGTTGAAAGTTGCATGAAAGAGGAAGAATGTCGATGAAATTGAAATATCAAAGGAGAATAAGGAAAGGATGAAGAGGAAAAGAACTGAGGACTGGTCTGGAAAGCAGCTGCATGGGCAGTTCAAGAGAGAGACAGAGGACCTATCTGGTGTTTCCTGGAATTGGATGAGAACTGGTGAACTGAAAGAGGAGACAGAAGGGCTTATTTTTGCCGCGCAAGACCAGGCACTAAGAACAAACGTCGTAAAAGCCAGAATCGAAAACCAAAATGTATCATCCAAATGCAGAATTTGTGGTAGTCACGATGAAACTGTGCAGCATAGTTTGTGTAGTTGCCCCAGGCTTGCGCAGACAAAAATAAAAAGAGACATGATGTTGTTGGGCGGGTCATACATTGGGAGTTGTGCAAGGAGTATGGAGTTGAGTGCAGTGACAAATGGTATGAGCATTCCCCCAAAGCGTAGAAGAGAATGAGGAAGTAGAACTGTTTTGGAACTTTACATATATATGAAAATTATATGAAAAATATGAAAAGTACCAAGACCTGGCAAGAGAGTTTAAAAGGACCTGGAAATCAAGGACAAAAGTGGTGCCAGTGGTAGTAGGTGCATTGGGTTCAGTGTCAAAGAAGCTGGCAGGCCACTTGGAGCAACTAGAAACTAAGGAACACAAGTCTGAGGTCTCGGGATGACACTTGACTGCATATTTCTTCCCAGGGAAAAACCTGTACGTAATTCTACATAATAATAATAATAATAATAATAATAATAATAATAATAATAATAATAATAATAATAATAATAGTAATAATAATAATAATAATCAGTTTATTCAGGTCTCAAGGTTATTTAGCCGTGCACG
>NC_090872.1:38871592-38881592 GCF_036669935.1 Montipora foliosa
TTGTGCTTAAATTTTTGAAATTTTGTGAATTTCAATATTTAATAATAATTATATTGTTTTCTGAAAGGTCGTCTGTGACTAGACCAAGGAAGATTTGAGAAGTTATTGTCTCCTAATGAGACCTTACAATACCGGCTCGGCTTTTGCTCCAAACCTGATTTGGTGCCAAACAAGGACTATCTAAGATTTAAAAGGTAGTGAAAATCGAGCCATTACTCACCCAACACCAAATCAGATCCGTAACCAAATGATTTGTTTAATTTCTTAGCCTACTGTTGAATCGCTTCCACTTTGTGATAAGCGCTTGAAACTAAAATATCACAGACACCGCTCAAAAATGAATAGAAAAATGACGATGAATAGAAAAAAAAACCGAACTTTATAATGAGAGACATTATGCAAATATAGCTGTTTTTAACTCTATGTTGCTCAACATGATTTCATGGCGGTTTTTCACGTTTATTAATTACCTACCCTGGCTCCCCTTTGACATCTGCCTTGCTTGTCCTGTGCCGTCTTATATCTGGAGGCAAGCGACAGTGTTGCTGCCAACAAAATGTCAACAAAAAATCGACAGGTCCGGTGGTACGTACTAAGAAACTACCTCAATAGATGACGATGAAGCTCCTAAAACTGTTAATCTTCCTTTAATGAAAGCCGGTAAGATGGCAGACAATTGTCAGCTTAAGTGGTTTTCATTAAAGCTCATTGTCCTACTTCCTCAGCTTTTCGGAAGAAGAGCATTGTAAAATAAATTGATGTTGCAAATGATTGACGTGAGCAAAGGAAACACTGCACATGAAAGTATGACCAAGCAAATTCTGTGAAAATTTCGGAGAGCCATGAACGGATTCCGTTCAAATGACTTTGTCGTGTTTCAGTCAAATCTGACCAAAACTGTTTGTGCGATTCTGCGACGCTATTTCAGCGAACAAATTACTGAGGAGGATGTGATGGCAAAAAACACATACAACGAAAATCCCCCTCATAAGAGGTTTAATTAGATTTCTCTTTTTAAAGTTTGCGATCTTCTACCGTCAACACTTACCAAGCATCGATCAAACAAATTATATGAATAATTTTTTGTCGATGTCCTGTTTTTTCTCATATTTGCATTCTTTGATCACAATAATTCATTAGCAAAAAGACGTATCAAAAGTTTTCCTAAACCTTGCTCTGCATGTTTTTTTGTTATTAATATTGTACATTTTATATGTTTGTTAACCGCTGTAAATTACTTGAAGAATAGAACATTAACATTGAAGGAGGGAGAGAGACAAATTTTTAAAAAAGTCGGAAGTACGTGTTGACGCGAGTATCTGCAGCGTTTTTCCGGACGAGAGGATATCAGTACCTCACTGTCCTTTTTCTTTTATTCTAGATCTCGAGTAGGAATCACTTTGACCCGAAGAATCATTTATATAGCACGAGAAATTCGATCGCAAGCAAAGTACTTTACAAGTATCCACCGGAGCTAAGGTCCGAACACGTTCCAAAACGTTGGGGGATATTCCAAAGTTTAATTTTCGGCTGAAATAGTACCTTTTTTAACTGACTTTTAGTGAAAATTCGGCAAAGAAGTCTGATCAATGTAGTTGTTTCTTCCGGAAATTGATCTTTCCCCCTCAACGGAGTCTTAAAAGACTGAAATCATATGCTTTTTAAGTGCTATAAGAGCGGCTGATTTTGTAAGCAGTAAAGCAATCTTAGCCGAGAAAGCTTAAATTATAATTTAGGGGTAATTTTCGACCACATTTTTCGGCTAAAATTAGGCTGCCAGTGATAACTTTCTGACAGAGGGAAGATTTTCCGTCTTAAATAAAGAAAACTTCCCTTAATACAGCCTAGCGGGTTCGGAAATTTCTGAAGCCAAGCATTAACATCATTTTATTAAGGGAATATTGAAACCAAGATTACTTAGTAATGATTTTGGAAAGTTGTCCGAGGAATTTTTTGCCTGGATTCGGAAATTTCTGAAACCAGTATCCACCAATCTCATATTTTACGAGTGGTAAAGCATTTCCACTCCAACTGAGTGGGCGATGATGGGTTCAGAATTTTCTGAAACCATCTGGCCGGAAATTGAATGGCCATGTATATGTTTTCTTTTGATCACTTCAGAGCCATATTCCAACAACGTGCAACTGTCATTGGTTTCGAAATTTTCGAAACCAATGGCAATTCTTGTTGAACCCTGTTCAAAGGTGGTTTCGAAAATTTCTGAAACCAACGCTGAGCAAATAGCTTTCAAATCACCCTCGTGTTCGAGGGTGGTTTACTTTGCGAAAAAAAAATTACCCTCAAATAATAATTAAAAAAACCTAGGCTATTTTAATGTATACTGACAAAAACCGACAATGGTAGCGGAGACGTCTTTATTGGGACATTTTTTGCAGTCACCACAAGAGACTTTCATTCACACATCAGCACCTAAATAGAAAACCAAGGCACTTCAATCTTGCCAAGTCAATTACATTGATAGTGATAAATGAATTATAATGGAGCGGTGAGGACAAAATTTAATAAGCTAACGCACCAAATTAATACCAGGCCAAGCAAGCCGTTCCCCTGAACTGCGATGCAATTTTCCAACAGTAAGTCAGCCCCTCGATGAAAATATTCCCAAAAATTAAATTAGGTTATTGTGTTTTGTCTGGCGCCGTAGCTAAATAGAGGCGAGAAGTCCCTTTGTCTAAAACGATATTATTCACGATCAGTTTCCCACAAATTGAGCCCTCACTAGCTGTCGTTAGATAAACTAATCTCAATTCAGATTTTTCAATCTCGAATACTCCTGCTGTAGATATTTTCTAGTAGACGGCAAGAGTTTATTGTCATCTGACAGAGAAAATGAACAAAGGATGATACACGTTTTAGGAAGCTCGTCTATCCAAGGACTCCAGGTTCTTGGAGCATTTTGAGGCCTCCACTTTCCTTTGAAAGAGCCTTGCCAGTAATGAATCTTGATGCTTTCTTCTTCAACTTCCAACACTTCTCCAATTACTGGCACTTTAATTATCGCAGTCATCTAGGTGAACTGTGACAAATGTCCCCAATGTAATTTCGGACATTCAGTTTTCTACAGTCAGGATTTGCTCTTTGTGCTGGAGGTACATACCTTCCTGTGTAAACCTGAAACAGCAAAGCAAGGGGTTTACCACCTATATATCTTCGTGTTGTGTCCAAAAATGATAGCAGGTTATACTGATGAGCACATCTGGAAACTCTTTAACTGAAGACATTTTGCTGCTTAAAGGCTAATAGCTATCTGCCAGTACTGGTTTTCTGTAGTTAAAGGGAGATTACCATGCAGTGACTGAGTTGATAGCTAGGTGACATGCAGTAATCGACAGTAAAGTATTTCTAGAAAACAATTAACTGAGTTTTAAGGATAACCAAACTTTGTGGAACTTACTGAGCGGGTCTGGTATGGTTTCGTTAAAGCGTCCTCAGTTCATCTTGGACAGGGACCAAGGTCACGGAACTCATTCTGCCAGTTATAATTTATATGTAGCACCTTAACCCCATAGGTATGACCTATGTTGTTGTTTGTCAGATAGAATTTTTTTTTCTTGTGGCATTTGTTTATCCAATTTGTGAACACTTAGGCACAAATGTTTGCTTAAATCTTTCATGTGTCGTCTTGACAAATTATTTTCGTAACGTCTGTTTAAAAGACGGAGAAATGAGTGGATCGCACGAATTGCAAAAATGTTTATTTTCAGAAGAACGATAAATCACACAACTGTTTAATTAATCATGATTTCACTTTGAGCTTCGTAATATCATGCACGTTAACATACATGTACTTGACTTCGGTTGAACAAATCCGTCAGATAGACACTACACAAATCGACCAGGCTTGATGTAGCCGTAATTTTTATCATCAGTCTTTTGTAAAAGTAAATGGTATCTCAGACAAGCAAGCGATTTTGTCTTCTTTAATGGCATTAAATAGACCAAGAACCTCGACAAAAAGCATTACGCATAATATTTCCCTTACTTTTTTTAGCTTTGAAAATTTCGACAGGCTTTGAGTTTTTCCTTCCACGTTATTTTCATTCTTTCTTATCATTGACTCTACAAATTCTTCTGGCGTCTGTTACCTTTTTATTAATTTGTCCACTTCTCTCCAATTAGTATCGTCCTTTGCATTTTGTATGTGGCTGGCACTTGCAACATGAATACTTATAAATGTTTTTGTAATCCACAGTATTTGACTACCCTTCTTTTGACCTCTTTTGTCAATTAACCCTGGCTTAACGCCCTTATCATCGCAGAACATCTTTTCCAAATCCGGCCATTATAAGTGGTCACACCCCTAATGTGACATCTTCAATACATAACTTTTATCCCATCCAACTTTGATCTTTGGAAAACGTTCTCACAATCTCCTATTTTCTTATTTTTATCTTGAGATTTTCACAGCATTAATGCACCTCGTGATGAGGATGTTTTTAATATTAAACCCTTTTTCTGCTCTTTCGTGGCACTCCTGTTTAACCTGAACACAATGTTGACTTTCTTGTGATAAAATTCACTTATTGTGGCTCCTTGAAAAGGTAGATGTTCTCGAACAGAACTTTGCTGTAATTCTGATATATTAGAATCGAAATAGAGAAATACTGTAGCCCCAACAAAGACATAGACATTTATCTTTACGGTGGCTGTCTTGCAGGCAGGTAGTGTCCGCAAACAACAACAGAGTGCCCACTTTAGTGATTGTTATTCAAGGCAGCCTCGGGCTGTGCAATTAACGTCTATTCGATTTGGAGCGTAGAGAGCAAAAAACTACGCGGCAGGATTTTACTATTATGAAACCATGGAATTGCAGTACGTATCATTTTACCTTGAGTTTCGATGGCACTTTCTCCACTTGCTCCTCCTTGCGTCATTGATTCATGGGAATCTTCATCAAGTTCTTCTAATGGCCTGAAACCCATATCATATCATCTTCATCCTCTTCACTTTCTTTCAAGCCACCCTTTTCTCCATATTCCTCTGGATCACTTTGATCAGAGTCAGGAAGGAACAGTGAGCTGGATGCTGGGCTGATTAATTTAGCAGAAAGCTGTGATGTTTAATTGCCATTTAATGGAGGCGAAAAGTCACTTTCCGAGTCCGGTTCCAGGCAATCGCAGGATGACGAGAAAGAAGAAGAAGGACCTGGATTTTCAAGTTCGCTACTTGCAAGATTCATTTGAGACAGTGTAGTGCGTTAACGCTCTAAGATAGGAACCGTGCGGCTGGCCTCTGTGCGTACTTCACCGTTGCATGCATGTCGCCAAATAGAGTGACAACCGGAAATATCGTGAGAATATGTGGTTGAGTTTATGGTGACACCGAATGGTACTTTACGGGAATGAACATGCAACTACCTCAATTTTTTTGTGCGAATAAAATGTAAGGAATCTTGGTCTGTAAGAGGTTAGGAAATCGCTGCTTGCGAGATTCACTGGAGGCGATGTAGTGCGTTAACGTTAACGCTCTCAGAAAAGTACCGTACGGCTGGACTCTAACCCGACTTAAACTAACAGTGCGTACTTTCATCGATACATGGCGCCAAAGAGGGTAACAACAGGAAATATCGTGAGAATATGTGGTTGAGTTTATTGTGACACCAAATGTTACCTTACGATCAACATGCAATGACCTCAATTTTTCTTTTGTGCGAATAAAAAGTGAGAAATCTTCGTCTGTCAGAGGTTAGGAAATCGCTACTCGCAAGATTCACTGGAGAGGGTGAGGTGTGTTAACGAGTCTAAATCGTATGTTCGTATTTCCATCGTTGCATCCATGTCGCTAATGCGAGTGACAACCGGAAATATTGCATTGTCGATAATTTACCGATAGCTGAATTTATCATGACACCAAACGGTACCCTTGCGGAGATGAACATGCAACATAAAAAATGATGCAATGCACGAGTTTTAAGCACAAATAAAAACTAACAAATGAAGTATGAAACGAAATTTGATAAGCCGAAAAAGAAGTTAGATCTTTGATTCGCAAAGCCCTCCACCGCAAGGTGAATGACCCATTCAATTTCACACGTGACACTGGTGACATCCATCGGTCATGACGTTGATAATCATGGGTAGGAATTTCTTCTGTCCTTCTGGCACGAAAAAGAAAAACTTGAGAAGTGGGAAATACTAAACTTTGTTTAAGGTTTTTCGTAGCCCGGCGATTCATGTTTGGTTTTCAAAAGCATGACAAACGCTTAATGTCGAGAGGTAAGACACAGGAATCAGTTGCATTATATTTTTCCTTCTTGGAGCAAGGAATGTGATTCCTAGATGTTTCCTGCGTAAATGAAACGACATTGTTTTCCGCACGCTATCTTGGTTCTTGCGTGTTTTTACAAAACCACGGATTCTCAACAGGAGCAATATAAATTGGGGTGTCATTCGCGTATCGTTACAGACTGTTCTTAGCCGAGGTGTTAATCAAGGATCTTGTTTTTTTTTCCAAATTGTAGTTAAGATATTTTTTGCAACGAGCGAAATTATGAGCAAAGGTAAAAATGGTAAGAGCGACAGACCCGAGACAGGAAAATGGTGGTTTAGACTTAACGATATTTATACAAAAACGGAAAGGGACATTAACTGGCGGCAAGGAGATGGCAAATGTTATCGCTGTTGCTGAAAGTTCGGATACCTCTTCTATTAAGGTACATTGCTTACTTAGTTTTCTGAATACTGTACAACGAACGAAAAGAGAAGTGACATCATTGGCTTATTCAGGTCTTTTCATTCTACAGGTCATGTTCTCCAACCTATCTGCCGGTGTAAGGCTACAATTGTAGATTTAGGCAAATTCGACATCCTTGCAAACGATTTCTCGAAACAATTTATGGATTACACTATTTCCAGTCGTCAGTTTGCTGACAGATTTAAACGGATTCAAGAAAGCAACCAAACAGTGGATGAAAGGCCATCACTTTCGCTTTCTCCAGTGGTTTCAGACGTTGGTTTCTCAAGGGGGATCGCAAGATCGTACTAACGAGCCAAGTTCTCACGCTGGCAAACGGAAACCTGGCTTGGAGGTTAATGAAGAGCCCAGAAATTCGAAGAGAGCAAAGGTAGATGACCACCAAAGAGATGAAACAGATGGGGCGTGTTTCATCAAAAAGTAGAGAGAATGTTTTCTATCCCAGGTATGTTGAACGTGACTATCGTCGTAGCGTAATAAGAAACCAGCTCACTTATCATCTATTTTGCGACTTACTGCTATCGAAATGCTCAAATATTCATTTTGTGAAATACAGGTTTAAATTTCGTTTCGTTTCCTCTCGTTTTGCAAGTTACAGTAAGCCGTTTTAAACAAATGAAAACCTTTTAATATTCTAAGTAACAATGTAGTGGTTTTCACCTTGACATAAATTCTATAATCAAAATCGAGGTTTTATAATTTTTTTATTTGGACTACTTTGACAATATAAATCTAGAATTAAGCCTTTTTGCAAGTTTCCAGTGCTGTAGCGTCTTTCGCTTTAGAGCATTTTAAATTTCCGAGTTTTCACCTTGCGTGACATACTAAGATAGTGACTGTCTGGTTCAATTTGCAATTGTCGACATATTTGAAGTATTGGGAGATTGTGCCTATAAGTGTGTATACCAGCTCACGAGAGAAAAGAAATTGTTTTCATTGCAAAGTGAATTCTCGATGTATCGGAGTAAATTCTAGTTATAGTGTAAAAAGAGAAAACACCCCGTGCAAAACACACATGCATGTGTGAGGAACTTAATGCGGAGTTGCCGAAAGGAATTCAAATTTTTCAGTTACTACGTTTATTGCAACAGCTCAGAGCTGCAATTGCTTTTTACTGGATTTATGTATGTTAGACTAGCCAGGGTTATCATTCTAATCTTCTAAGATGTATTCACTAAACAAATGTAGGCCAAGAATGGTCACTCAGCCTCAGGAAAAATACATTTAAGGGCCATCACTGGACTAGTAAAGTAGGATATAAATCAGGAATCAAAAATAATTAATCTTAGAGAGTTATCGAACTCACCGCCGATGATATAAATATATCAGTCCTCTAACTCTCTCTAAGTAAATAAATTAAATCACACGCGTCTCGAACGTGACACTTGAGATTATGTTTGTTGCGAAGATCGTCCACGTTCTGAGGTAGTTACTGAGCAATAAGATATTTCTTTGTCAGTTTATCTAGCTTTTATGGGCAAGAATATGTGCTGATGTCAGGCAACGAATACGTGTCAAAGATGACGTTACAAATTTCAATTAACAGCTTTTTCCTAAGATGTTTCTTGGTTTTATCATTTTTAGCATCAGCAGCCAAGGCAAGTCTCAAACGCCGGAAGAAATGAGTTGTCGTGGATTCAGACGAGGAAACTTTAATGAGTATAAGACAAAGCTTGGAGCAGGATGTGCTTGAGGAAGATAACAGTGAATAGGCGAACACCGTTAACGAATATTAAATTTCGAAATTCATGATTTAGTGTTTTCTTCTTTGAACGGATATAAATTCAATGCAACGTTGTAAATAAATTATTTGTGATACTGGAGAAGTTATGCCGTTGTCTTAATCCTATACCATAGAGAATAAGAGGGATTCCGCAAATTTCTAAAACAAGTTGTGTCGCGATTAATGGCTGAGGTTCCGGAAATTTTTCAAACCAGTAGCACATTTACCGTCACATTAATCTTAGTGCAAAGGTTAGTGGCTCCAGTGTCTTTGGACATTGTTAGGACAATTAACTCGTTTCGGAATTGGTATCGGAAATTTCTGAAACCATCTATCATTGAAGCTGGTTTCAAAAAATTTCGAAACCAATAATCGCTAATTTCCCTCACCTTCACGTGTGGTCAGCTGCAGGGGTTTCAAAAATTTCTGAAACCGGCAGTGGTTAACTGCCCTCGTTTTTAGCAATAGCCAAGACAAACTGTTTCGGAAATTTCTGAAACCAGTAACGGGTAATTGCCGCTCCTGTTAAAGTTATGGTGAAGAGAGTGGTTTCGGAAATTTCTGAGGCCAGCCTTCACAATGTCTTCCAAAGTTATTTTTTCGAGCCACCCACAAATGGAGATGACATGGTGTACGACTGAACGCTATCGTTCAAATGAAAGTGAACGGTAAATACTTGGACAAAAAGTGGACGAGAGGGATTTTCTCAGCCGAAAGGACATTTTTGGCGGCCAGATAATTCACTTTCCTCGAAATATCAGCCGAAAATTAAAATTCCGTCAAGGATTCAACACCGACAACCGATTTTTGTTAACTTTAGAATATCCCCCAAGGTTTTGGAACGTGTTTCCGTAGCTCCAACCTTTTTTTCATTTCTATTCAACATCACGTTCAAATCATATTGATACTTTTCAAAAAGTTTCCTATGAGGTTCCTTATCCATGTAGGCCCCGGCGATGTCATAACAGATCGGACACTATTTAAAACAAAATATCTGCCATGCTTTTTTTGTTTTTTTCATATTTCATTGTTTTCTTCCGGCCGTAAAATGTTTCCTTTCATTAAGACCTTTTTATGATCAAAACAGCGTTTATGAAGAATGACTCAGATTGGCGGCACTGCTTTGCGCTATTTGATTATTTTTTTGTTGATTTTATATAAAATTTTTCTACTCAAGGCTCTATTCCAAGAGACAGCCATCGATGTAAAAACCTGAAAACACATTTTTTCTTGTAACTTCGAAACGTGATAGTCTGTCTTATATTTCAACTGATTCTATTGTTATTCCATCTTAGTGAAACAAAGTGCGTTATGAGGTATAAATATGCATGTAAATTTATATGAAATGTACGTCAGTCCCTACTAAATTTGCCTTCATAATTTAGTTTGTCTCCGTTCTGAATATGATCACTCCACTCAGTTTATAGTCCAATTAATCACCCGAGCAGTTAAACGTACGAAAAAAAGAGAAAAACAGTTCAAAGCGTGCTGGCAACTCTGGCAATGTTTTGGTTCTAACCTCTCAGGTTATAAAACTAATTTGTCATCAAATGTTACTAGTGC
>NC_090872.1:38889092-38891592 GCF_036669935.1 Montipora foliosa
TCTAGAAGTCTCCTGGATATGTTATTGCATGGCAATGACATCACCATTCTGGGTGACCTAAATTGTAACATTCTTGATTACACAGCGCATAGTCCAACTTTAAGAGAACTTTGTCCTATCCTTAACCTGACACAACTGGTGAAGGAGCCGACTAGAAACAAACTGCTCGCTAATTGATGCCATTAAGATTACCGATCCTACCCTAACCGAGTGTTGCTCAGTGATTACGTCCTCCCTAAGTGATCACAACTTAGTTGACTGAGGTTACATTGAGGATAAGTCACCCTAAAGTCAAAGCCAAATACGTCACTAAAGACTCAACAATCAAGTCCCGCTCTAATCCTTTCGTAACACCAGAAATAAAGCAGCTCTTGAAGACCAGGGATCATTGGCATAAGAAAGCCATTCAGACTAACGACAAGCTATGTTGGAACGGATATCACTTCTTCCGATAAGAAGAGAAACGAGAACTGGCCCAGGGTTTGCTGAAAAAAGTCATGTAAGAAACGAAATAGCTAACAGCAGAGGAAATACAAACGCCACTTGGAAGATCTTAAATCGATGTATGTCTCGTGGTATTGTTAAACGTCCAAGCACTTTGACGTAGTAGGAGCACTTACTGCCTATAAAGTGAACTTGATAACAAGGAAACACGGTTTCGATAACGAATGATGAAACATAAGGACAGTTGTGAGAGCATCGCACCTGTGATTTCCAGACTGGTGAACAATTCGTTTAAGATGGCTGCCTTTCCTACATCATGGACAATTGCTGAGCTGAACCCAAAGAAGAAAACTCAGAAGAAACAGCCAACAACAGGCCGATTTCATTGTTGCCCATGCATCCTATCGAAAGTAAGTGAGAGACTGGCACACAAGGTGTTTGTGGAATTTTTGACAACGCATGATAAACTGTCGACTTTTCAAAGTGTTAACATGAAAATGAATTCGACAGATACTGTCCTCATAAATGTTACAGACAGCAGTTTGAACGCAATTGATTAAAAAGCAGCCTCATTGCTAGTACTGCTTGATATGTCAAAAGCTTTCGACACCCTTAAGCATAATCTGTTGTTACAAAAATTACCAAAACTGTTCCTCAAAGCTTCTGTAACTTCCTAGTTTAGTAGCTACCTATCCAGTAGATACCATAGAGTTCGATACGAAGATTCAGTCTCAGAATTGTTACCCTTAACAAATGGAGTACCTCAGGGATCAATTTTTGGTCCTGTGTTTTTTTATTATTTACATCGATGACTTAAATAGTGTTATTAACCGCGCAGCAATGGGCCGAGCGCGGTCCTTGCTCTGCACAGCGTTTATTCTTGGGTTGCACGGACGTCACAAAAAAATAAAATACAAAACTAAGCAGCCTTTTGAGTTTTTATCTCGATCAGCTACAAGAGGTTTTAAAAATGTATCTGTTTGCATGTTTTCAGCTCGGTACCGTGATTCAGCAGTTTGAATTTCAGAGTTTTTCACAGTGGGTGACATGTTGACGGCTTTCGAAAAACATGCCAGTTGCATAAAAACATCGATTTCCCTCGTGTTTTTGTATACCAAACAGCCAATATACTAGGAGACGTGTCTATACGAATGTTTGCTTGCTCATTATACAGCAGAGAGTGTTAAAGACAGCCAAACTAAATTCCAGATGTTTCTACAGGTTTCAGGCCGCATTGTTGGTGTACTTCAGCAGTACACCAACATGGCGCCTTCATACTAAACTCTACAAATCTGAGTAATAAATTTCGCCGAATAACTCAAGTACGGAATATCGCACAGCCCTGAGACTTTTACCCGTTGTTTATTTATTCCTCTTCTATAACATTTCCATTTCTCGACTCAATTTCTTAAATGGTAAGCGATTTATGTTTTCACTTGCGTGACGTGCAACCCAAGAATTTTTCGTTTTGTCGGTGAAAAGACCCAAACTTCCACTCGGCCGTATAGTCAGTGGCACTTCGAACCACGCAAATATGATGTTTATTCGCAAAAAGCTGTTAAAACGTTAATGTACTTAAAATTTTATGAACATTCGATTCTTTGTTTAGTAGAAAATATATTGCCTTTTTGTGCTATTGAAGCGCTTGATTCGAAGCGAGTATTGAATACATAAAAAGCCATTACATCATTTATGGAATAAGTCGATGTTGCAACTTTCTCTTGGGCAGCGTGTTGAATAAGATCGTGCTTGTTTTGAACTTTTATTTCGGGAGGAGCGACAGTTATTCATCTAACTGTAAGTGAATTGTCGTGCTGTTTTATTGAAGTGAGTTCACAGAAATCGGGTGGCGGTGGGGGAATTAAATATTTGCAAGCAAGGCAAAGAACATGTCAGAACTTGCAAGGATTACGTCATTGGTAGGGAAATAACCACTCTACTAAAGATAGCCGTGGATAACGTAATTCTTGAATTATGTGACTCGTGTGACTATTTGCTAGCCCTTTCCTCCTGTAAAAAGACTAATTAAATTTAATCCTGACTTTTAACAAAGAAA
>NC_090872.1:38899092-38909092 GCF_036669935.1 Montipora foliosa
CAATTATACCACTTTTCATTGTAATAAATAAACTGTGGTTATTTTGACATTTTCTAAAAAAAAAATTATCAAAATCCCCACTCCCGGGCAAAAAATTATTGTCAAAAGTAATAGTAACAAATGGTTTACTTCTTTTCTGCTATTTGTGATTGAAAGATCAAATGCATGATGTCCGATCAAAATCCCCACCCTGGGGATATACATCACAGTCATATTCCCGTGGGTTGCCCCCACCCCCCCTCCCCTCGGGCTTGACATTGATAGGTGCGTAATGCCATATTCTAAAATTTGTTGAAACTACACTCCCCCTGTCATACACAACAAACACACAGAACCGAGAAGCATTCTATAAGAGATTGGATGATGAGAACGTTTTTATGTGGCTTCTGAATTTTTTGGGAACCATGATGTGAATGCCAACGAAGTAAAAATGTCAGACATACTTATATGACAATTTTTGTGACTAGTAAATAACTAGCTATCCCCATTTCTATAATATTTTTTGATTTACTTCATCCTGCTAAAAACGTTTGTTACTGTTATCACTATCTACTCATATGGATATACCGCAGTTCCTGTAATTTGGCTATCACAGCTCGATTTGTCAATCCCCTCCCGTTTCTATGTTTTCCATTTAGCATGCAGAGAGGGTAATAAAATAGTTTTTACACGATTGTAAGTTGAAATATTCACGAAAGCGTGTTTTATTCGTTTGTTTCAACTCGGTTTGTCCAGGATTGCGTTTAGTATTTTAGCCACCTATCCGTAACCTATACTACCTACCCTACTCAACCTACCTTATAGGGCATCACTATAAAATAATGCCAAACTTTTGCTGTATTAAAAAATCCATTTGACATCTTCAGATCGGAGATCTCTCAGAGACTTTTAAAACCCTTAGCCCTGTGAAGCTCAATCCAAGGGGCACTGTAAGGTAAGATGCTGTGCTTAAATGGAGTAAGAAGCTCTTGACATTGCTTTTGTCAGCACCGACCATAATGATCCTGGGATAAGCATGCTTAAAGTGCCTATGGCAACAAGCTAGTACACTCGGTTCCATCTCGTCCCTCTTTAAGCAAATATTACCATTGTGACTCTATAGGGCGAAATATAAGGTCCACACTACAAAAATACACAATTCTCGCATTGTACTGGATCTCCTTTTGACCTTAACGATGTGCATGATGTTTGGTCAAGATGAAATACAGAAATTAGCATTCCTGTTTATAAGAGATCTGCAACCGAGTTTGTTGCCATAGAAATATCAAAATACGCACAATCTGGTGTATTTCTTCGGGTGCAACACGTTTGCCAAGTTTTGATGACATTGAAACATTATTTGGAGAGAAATATTCTTATTGTGTGTTTTAACCATTACACTTGGACAACTTCTAGCGTCATCTGATTCAGTTACCTAATTTGCATAATACTTCTACTTAAATATTAATATCTGTAGTACGAGAGAAGGTACGAGAGAAAGAAAAACACGATCCTTCTCCGCTTTTTAAAGACATTTCAAGTAAACGTATCTTTCTAATAGCTCATTTTTCATTTCATAGGCATAGGGAACTCCGGTAATTTTGGCAGCATTTGAAGACAGCTGAATTTACAACATGACGACGTTCAGCATAGGCCTACTCTGGAACCATAACTCGCCTTAACTCGCGCTAGCTCGCAGCTTGAGATTATCTTCAAATTTCCTTATCTCGCCTTAACTCACCTAAACTCGCATTATCTCGCACAACCTCGACCACTATCGCCACTACAAAGTGGATACCAATTTAAATGGGCGTGATCCATTCAACCAAGATTCAGACCGGTCCGACCGGGAAAAGTCGTCCACCTAAAAAGGTTTTGAAACTTTTCCGGTTGGACTGAACCGTTCCATTGAGCTTTGGACCGCGCACCGGTGGCTCAGTTGGTCGAGCACCAGGCTGTCACGCGGGAGGTCGTGAGTTCAACTCCGGCCGGACCAACACTCAGGGTCTTTAAATAACTGAGGAGAAAGTGCTGCCTTTGTAATTACATCCGCAAATGGTTAAACTCTCTAGTCTTCTCGGATAAGGACGATAAACTGTAGGCCCCGTCTCACAACCCCTCAATGTTCAAAATCCTGTGGGACATAAAAGAACCCACACACTTGTCGCAAAGAGTAGGGCATGTAGTTCCCGGTGTTGTGGTCTGCCTCTTGTGCTATACCATGGTTGGGAGGATAAAAAGGCGCACTTAATTTGGAGCCTCGCTCTGTTGTGCGACCCCCACCACAGCCTGTTTCTCTGTTTTGGTGAAAGTGATTAAATAAATAAATAGACCAAAATTTCCGGAAATTTTGGTTGAATGGATCGCGTCCAATACCTCAACCCACTCTCAGGGTAATTTCAAAATTAATCCACAAAGGGGAGACACCAAAAAATAGGGATTTCAACAATTTTAAACAATAGTAATTTGTAAGTCCCATCCTTCTGGAATTTCCAAATAGCCTCTGTGGTAAGGGTATTTCACCACTAAGATTTCTTGAACTTTTTCTTAGTAATTAATATGGACAGTCAATGGAACCACCAGGAACAACCTGAACATGCACTAACTAGTTACCAAACAAAAACGCTACAATGCTAAGCATGGCAAAAATTCCAGACGCATGTTGTCACAGAGTCCAGAGAAACCTACACTGATTGCTAGTATTTTGGGCCACAAAGTAAGTGACATTGACCAAAAGTAGAAACGGTGAATCCACAAAAATTTTTTCATGTAATAATAAATTTACTTATAATTCTAAGCGAGACAAAGAAATACAATTTAAACATAATAACAGAATGCTAATTATTTTTATTTTAAGCTACTGAAGCTAATGATTTACAATAACGTTTTGCAAATGTAGTGTATGCAAGCTGTTTATGATAATGAAAAGCAGCAGCATAATTATCATCTTATAATCCGATGAAGCTTAATGAAGATTCTAGCTGACAATGAAAGCCTAGGATGTAGCCAGAATCCTTTAAATACTCCACATACAGTTGTAGTCCATATTTCTTAATTACAAAGTTACGTGGTACTAGACGATCTGTACATTGGTTCCACGTAACATCCTGTTTGGCTTACATTGTAGTCCAGCTGGCAACCATAAGCCATGATTCATAAAGACTTGTTACATTTTGCCCTTAACTGAATTAAGGTTTTCGCATTGATAGTCAACTTCGTTCGCCATTTTTTAAATTACCCAGAAGATACTGCTAACTCCTGTCTCTCCCAGGGCCCTCTCGCTCAACTCATTGTTCTGGGAAGTTTTAGGTGGTAAGCTTCAACGTGGCGTACATGACAGCAAAACACGTTTACAACACAACTGAGCCGGCGCATGGAAAGCAGGGAAGATTCATCACTGACAACTCTCAAGGGTTTGCGAGACAAAGCCTATAATGGAAAGTACTCTTGAGAATGATATTAAAATCAAGGTGTCTCTCACAGGATTGTCCAATTTTAAGGAGGGAGTTTCTAAAACACAGGAACTGCTGTCTTTCCGTAAAGGCACCCGTCTCCATTTGCAAGAGATTAAAATGGATTTATCCCGAGGGAACGAAAAGGCAATTGGTGTTTTCATTTCTGGCAGTGAAACCAAACAATTGGGCTGGATTCCAAGAATATCATTCCCAAACCATCAGTGAAGTGAAGAGAATGGGCCAAATGGAAAATTAAAGATAAGTCTTATAACTTTCAAGGATAAAGAAGTTCCATTCCATTTTAGTAAATTTTTATTGTGTCATAAACATTTTCGTCAGTTTCCCCCGTTTTTTTATACTAGTTTTTATACTAGTTCTTTGAAGAACATTGACAAACACTGTAAAAACCTTCTTTTTTTTTTAATTCTGGAGTTAGTGATAACAATTCATGCCATGTCATGTGATACCTATTATGTTCACCTGTCTAATTAAAACATCCAGGTGATCTGGTGACGTAATTTGGAAGACTGGGAAGAACAATTTTAACGCCGTATCCCACAATCGCGTGCGGCCTTAGGTGTTGTTTTCAAACTCCCTGCAGTATTTCCATCGCCAAAACTCAACAGATCATTCCGTGTCTACCACATTTCCTGTTGCTGAATGAACATTCAAGTAGACCCGATGAACTCTAACCTCGCCTCTGCCATGTTGAATTCGAAAATAAGGCCGCGCGCGGTTGTGGGATACGGCGTTAAAATTTTTTCCCTAGTCCTCCGAATTACGTCACCATATCACCTGGATAGTGTTATGGAATTTAAAAAAATAAGTAAAATGAAATATCCTACCTGTGCTTATACTATAATTACATTTTCTCATCTATTCATGATTGTTTTATTTACATTAGTTTCTTTTTTTCACTAATTTATTATTCTGCCAAATATTTATGCAGCTATATTAAATAATACATAATGATGACTATTTTTATTAGTAGTAGTATCATGCAGCCACCAATTGGTATAGTTTGGTGTCTGAATGCTATATAATTAATCAAGAACAGGCCACGGTTATTCAAAGGGGTTAAGGCTGGATAGTGCTATCCAACGGATCAATCTCTATCCAGTGGATAGTGCAATTAGTTTCCCCAATAAATCCACTGTATAGTGATTTAACCGTTGAATAGCGATATCCAACGTTTGATCGTGAACAACCAGGCCCATGACTCCATATTCAACTTGTCCAATTACGAAAAAAATTCAATTACTAACTTTAAATACGATTTGGCTTCAGTCAACTTTGGAGCTCATCTGAAGTTTTTCAATTAAATTTTTTAATGTAATTGGGCAACATGGAGACTCTTTGGGATATATAAATAAGACATACAAAGATTGCAAGGCATCTTTATATGTTACTAAAGCATATTATATGTTTTAACCCTTATCACCTCAACATTAGGTTGATCATTTTCCCTTAATTCGCCTTAACTCGCACAAACTCGCAACTGATAGGCGAGCTCAATTTTTCCTTATCTCGCCTTAACTCGCCTTAATTTAGCTCGCACAATGTCGCAGTGAGTTAGGGTCCCAGAGTAGGCCTCAGCATTGCCCATTTCACATACGAAATACCTTCTTCAAGCAGCTTAAAACTGAACTGAAATCTTTATTTGCAGCCACCTTCACGCCAATTTCAAAACACTACCTCTCCGTGGGCTTCTCGTTGCCATTATGATAAATGGCACCCGTAACGGGTCATGTCGGTCGATGCGATTCCGTAGACTGAGTTTCCGTTTCGACAGTTTCCTTTGCCATTTTACGTGAGCTTAACGATGTTTAAATACATGTAGACAGGGTTAACTTTCTGATCTGGAAGTGAATGATATTAAAGATGGCAATGGAAAACAACTACCGTAGAATTCCGAAAGTAGCGGCCACCCCCAAAAGTAACGTTAATTTTTTGCCCTCCTATTAAATCCCGAAAGAAACGGCCCCCCGACAGTAACGGCGATCCCGAAGATAACGGCATTTTGAAAAATTACCCCAAAACGGTAACAAAACTGTTGTATTACTTTCCGTCGGCTTACAAAGCGATCTTAAGGAGTACCGTATTTAACGTAACATATTTAACTGGAATGAGAGAAATACAAATAATATATCTCCTTTTGTAAGTAACTCGAACAAGGAAAACACGAACGTTTGTCATGAAACCGTTATTATCCTTCGATGTATACAGATTAGAAAACTTGAACTTGTAAAAATTCTCAGATTATCTTGGAGCACAAGCTAGCATAAATCAGAAGTGAAATTTTCTCAACTCCAATTCCAAACAACGAGCGAGTTTGAAACTTAACGAAACATAAACGTCTCTGGGATGCTAGAAGTATCTTCTTCCGCACTTTACTACAAAAATCTTGTAGTCTTACAGTTTCAGTTTTGTGCATGATTTAATCTGTGAGTGAAACTTATGAACGTTGCAATACTGTATTGAAATTAATTTGTCAGCAAAGAGTCAAAATATGCTGTACAGTTTAATATTAGTGATTGTGTATGTAGCGTACCGATTAAGGTAGTTGGTTTTGTTTACTGAGTGTTTGTTCGTCTGATTACGTTAAATTGTAGGAATATGCATAAATGAAATGACTTTAAATTTCATAATACGTGTCCTCTTTGTCAAAGTCCACTTCGAAGTACAAACGTTTTTTACCTATCCGAAAATAACGGCTACCCGAAAGTAGCGGCCCCTTTTGCCTGCAAAATCCGAAATTAATCCTACGGTAAGAAATTCTCCCGAAGTAACCTCGTTTTCCAAACTCGTCACCAGTTCTTCTGCGACTTTTTCCTCAGTTCTTCCTCCCCAGGGACTAGAAAAATGAGAGAAAATTATTGTGATATTTGTCGTCGGAAAGGTCTTTTTCTCCCAATGGTTAGCAAATCAATGTTCCCTTGTTCCCCATTACAACTCAACAGCTTCCTTGTTCCCTAAAAGATATTTAACGATACGAGATGAGACCAGATGATAAATCGCCTACGTAGCGCATAGCGTCGAGTTGGCTATGACCAATCTCATATCCAACAAGCGCGAATGGAATAATTGTTTTATTAAATTACTTAAACTCCAAAGATTTGGAAGTACTAAATAAGAGCGAAAGAAGGGAGAAAATGTGAGCGAAATCGAAAAAACCTGATGAAGATGCGATGTTGTCTAATACCTTGTGGTCAGACAGACGTAGGCTCATCACAAAAACATTTCTTGCCTTTTCGCGTACTTCTAAACGTCGGAATTGATCCAAGTTTCTACAAACAAAAAAAAATGCCTTTATTCAGACAGAAATTTCGCTTTCCGGCGAAAAGTATTTAGCTTAGCAACGTCTAGCGCAATCATTTACCATATATGGTAAAACCGCGAAGGTATATGAACAGATAACCGAGATTGAGTGAACCAATCAGAGCACGCGAAATGCATTACCCGAGGTTGAGAATGTAATAATTTAAGATATCGTTTGTTCCCTAAATGTAAATGGCCATGTTTCCTTGTTCCCTAAAACCCCTTGGAGGCCCTCAGTAATATAGATATAGATTTAGCCAATCCTAAAAGCGGAGCTCCCTGGATATTTGTTCTTACTACCTGTAGGGTTCCTGTAGGGTTAGTGAAAATAAAAGGTTTGAATTTGTCCGCGTTGTGATATTTCCGGTTGCTGCTTTAATAATTAAATCGTTTTCTTTGCTTTCTTCTATAGAAAAATTCATTGCCTAACTAGTGAATTCCACGGTAAATTTTACGCTAAAAACCGATATCGCATGAATCACGAAGCGATGAGTACGATACCAGTTATTCCAGTGAAATTTACTTTGGAATTACGGCATCTGTTTGGCAATGAATTTTTCTTGAATCGTATGAGTTTTAAAAGAAAACAAGCACACCCTCGGTGCGCGAATGGAAAAGGAAAAAAGCCATTTCAGAGTCAATTGTCAATAGCCAGCGAATAGAAATCACGCCAAAATTAGAAGCCATAAAAAAGTCAGAAAAGGTCAAAGAAGAGTTTTACTGAAGTACTTTATTTCACTTTATCTCTCAAAACAAGATCATTCACATTTTGATGTACTTCATTGAAACACGCCAAGTTGGCTTGGAACAAGAATCGGCAAAATACAGCAACGCAACCAAGAAAGGTCGAACTTCAAACAAGATCCGCCCCAACACTTAAATAACGTTTAGGTGCTTTAAACAAACTTCTGAAACACAAGCTAGTGAGATTTCCCCTTAATTCTACGAGAACTCATTGCGATAACGTGTTTATAACATAGAGCAGTTTTCGAATGAGTGTCGTAAAACGAAAACCAGAGTAATTACTTTGGCCCAAAGAGCGGGAAAATGTGCACGCGCTATTGGTTTTGGTTTCACTTCTGATTGGTTTTCCACCTGAACACGAAAAGCGTTGACTGTGTAAGAAATATAGTTATATAGTATGGCCGTGTAGTCGCGTCGAGCCACAGAGACCACGCGAAAAATGAAGCCTCGCTTATGTTAAGGTGAGGTAACCTGGGTTGAGCCTGCCATCCAATAGAAAACCAGTACCTGGTTAGCGGTCAACTTTAAAAAAAAACAGCTGACTTCGGTGAGCTCTAAGCTTGATTCCGCGATATGGTCACGTGATATTGGTCAGCGGATAACTTGTTTTGACAGGTGTCAATTGATCAAAACATGGATGTCAAATATTACAATGTATGCTGTAAACTAGCATGATAGTGGTCACATTGGCATACATGGATGGGTGGACGTACGTACGGACGGTCGATGACGTCATGGCTATAAAATCCCGATCAAACTTTAACTTCCAGGTAGGTCTCGTTTAATCATTAATTCTATCCGTCATCTGTCGCAGAGATTCCATGAGACTTGAAAGACATGTGGACACGAGATACACCACATATATGAAGTAACTGCAACTTTATTCTGTCTGTCAAGGCAAACATGAACTTAGAGATAGCAACAATGAGAAATAGCAATAACACAGCAGTCGCACTGAAACTGTTACCACCAGATGTATCCAAAATACTAAAGTGTAGCATATGAAAACCAATCTCTGAAAAGTAGTAACCACTGTCCGTTACCAGAAACCCATAAGGGTTGAAACGTGTAACGGCCTTTTGTGTGCTGGGAAACAAGCTTCTGAATATTCAATTTGCTAAGTACCATATTTGGAACAACAAGAGCGAGGGGTTTCCAAATATGGTATTTAGCACTGAAACATTCAACCAATCAGGTCGCACTGAATATTCGGAAGCTGTGAACGCGCGTTACACGTTTCAACCCTTATGGGTTTCTGCCGTTACTTATCATCTGCATCAAAATAGCTTCCCCGAATCTCGTACACCCAACAACCTGTCTTCATTCCCCCTAAGGCCGGGGCTGTACGTTGAAGATTAGTAACAACAGTAGTAACAACGTACAAACGTGAGTTTGCAGGGAACTGTTGTAGAAGTAGTACTGGTTGAGGTTGGCCAGGTGAAGAACTCTTAACAAGATGGTCGATGACAAATGTAAATGATGACTCAGGTTTCTGCATTGACGATAAGCTCATAAAGTTAGTGAA
Source organism: Montipora foliosa (assembly GCF_036669935.1). Classification (NCBI taxonomy): domain Eukaryota; kingdom Metazoa; phylum Cnidaria; class Anthozoa; order Scleractinia; family Acroporidae; genus Montipora; species Montipora foliosa. Next base: position 38,908,114 of record NC_090872.1, read on the forward strand.
AGGATTGGCACCTTAAGCTTTGACCTGTTGTAAGGGCGCATAACATAAATAACTTGAAGGTGAGGTGCTGAAGGGACAAGGTATTCACAGGATGCCATTCCTTCAGAAAATTTAATACTACAGAAGTGTCCCACGTAGTCTGATTCCTAGGGAAAGCTGGTCTTGTCTGAAAAGCTGCTTTAATAAACCTTTGAATCAAAGGTAGTGAACGAATTGTCATGGTTCCGTCCAATAGGGAAATAGTTGTTGACAGAGCACACCTTGCAGTGTTAAGCGCGCTGTATCCAAGACCACAGTGGTAAAGTTCAGTAAGGAAGTCAAGTACTTTACTCACAGATAGCTGAACGGGATCAACACTTCCTCTACTTGAAAAGAGGTTCCACTTCCTGAGATAAACTTCGTAATGTTTTTTTCGTACCTGATCACCATGAGTCAAGCATGATTTCTTGAGTTCGGTTTGAAATGCCTTGGTTTGCCAGGGATTTCCTGATAGCAGACATCCCATCAAGCAGTTTCTTCTACACGGGATGTTTCTTCACTGGGTTTAACGGTAAATTGACAATGTTGGAAGCCTGAGGCAATAGCACTGGTCTGGCCACAAGCAATCTGGCAAGTTTTGGGTACCAGGCCTGAATCTCTCACTGATCTATTAACAACACTTTCGCTTGTCCTTCCTCTATCTTCTGAAGTACTTGGGGGATGACACTAAAGGGAGGAAACATATAGCTGAAACATTATTCACCCCAGTCCAGTGTAAAGGCATCTACAGCATAAACATTAGGGTAGGGTCCTAGGAGACAACATTTAACTTGGAAATTGAGTCTAGAAGTAAACACATCAATGAATGAATAGCCAAACATTTTTGCCAAGTTATCAAAGCATGTCTTGTGGGGCTGCCATTCTGAGGCACCATTAAAGATCCTTGAGGCCTTATCTGTTATCGTATTCTCTGACCCTGGGATATGAGCTACTGTAAACC
>NC_090872.1:38914092-38916592 GCF_036669935.1 Montipora foliosa
CACATTGAGCGACAATCAAACAAATAGATATACGTTTAAGTAAATATACTTGTAACAGTTCCGCCTTACCGTAATATAAGATATCAATGCACTTTTCAGACGTGTTGTATTTAGCTGCCATATACCTGTAGCTTACTGTATTCTCTATTTCTGTTCACTGGTTTGTTTTATTTTGTAGCTGTATAACTTTTTTTTCCCCTCGTTTCTCCGGGGAATAATAATAATAATAATAATAATAAAAAAACCACCAGTGGCCGGTGAAGACATGCCGCCGAAAAATATTAGCAGGTTTGCTTGTGTTCACAAAGGAAGTTCCTAACAATGTTCTCTAACTTTCTATCGACCAGAGTTGACAGGATTTCTTCAGGATTTAAGGCGGATGTAGCAAGATTTTCTCCGGATTGAGCAAATAACAGATTGATCACTTGGCCATGCTGGAAAACGAGGGCGAATTGGTCAGCCTTGCGCATGCGCGCTCTCATGGAATCTCTGCGACAGATGATTTTTCGCATCGATGGGTTACCATATTTTCTTAACAATGGTGCTCCGTGGGGTTTTGTTCGGGGTGAGCCGTATGGCAAGCTTCCACTGTTAGGTTACTTTCTTGGTAAACATGCATTGTGACTATTTTTCTTGTTCAATTTGAATGAAGAAGTTCTCATAACTATTTCTTTTTTGGACGAAGAAAAAGCATTCTGCTTAGCCTGCGATTACGCTGTTCTTTGGATAAAATTCGAGATGTTCGGTTGGACGAATGGCAAGCAGTTCATTCTAGAGCAACTGAGTCCAAATAAACCCGTGCAGGCAACACTCTTCCGTGATATTGATAATCTAATCAGAAATTTAGATATTATTATTTATTCTAAATTACAATCTTGTTTTATCTTATTATTTAAAATCGTAATGAGATTTCCTATTGAATTTTCCTAGTGTATGTCACCCAACGAGCAATGTCGTTCAATCGTTTACTTGCGTACTGCCACCCATCGTGGAGACAAGCTATCATATCTAAATTATATGGGAGGTAACTTTTGGTTTCCCGAACATGAAAACATGAGTTTTTCTTTCGCGCATTTGGCTTACAAATATTAATAGAACCATGGCAATATATATTACTAATCCCTATTAATACTATCATACTTGGTAAGTCCCGAGCAAATTATATACTTAATTTCAATTCAAGCCTTAGCGTTTAAATGGGCTGGAAGTTTCCTCACCGGATACTGCTAATGGGATCAAAGATTAAAATGCTCACCCTTTAGAGGGTAACCGCAAATGTCATTTTTCGAAGGGTATGCGGCTAACCGTTTGTATGTCTTTCGTGAGGACAGCGCTGATTGTCTATAATAATCTTGATGACAGATCGATAGAGAAACGGTAAGGTCAACACCACGCCCTCCAGCTTTGCAGAAATTCCTGAATGGAAATTATTTGGACTGTTACTGTTGCAACGGCTCTTAAGTGGGTACTGTTGATTTCTCGACTCGGCCATTTTTTATGAAAACTTTGAATTAATTGAAGTCCATATATATGTTGAAGTATTCAAACTAAATTTCAAAGGCTTTGCCCAAAGCGGCATAAAGTCATGTTTAAACTGCTCCAAAAAATAAGTTTCAGGGATGTCCATGGACCTCCCTAATATTGCAGATCATACGAGATAAGTATCTTTTTTCTTTTAATTGTAACAAATGAAAAATGGTAATTTGGAAGTCATTAATGAGAGTGCATCCTATTTGTCCCCGTGTCCTGGCATTGTCAAAGTTTACTTTCGTATGCGTCAGGGGACCCTAACCTTTACAGGACGGCCCACAGTTTCCATAGCTTCTGGCCATGGTACCTTAGTGAGATATGGGTTCCCTTTTACTTCAGTCGGTAAAATGAGATGACTTGAAGAAAATAAACAAACAAACAGAAAAACAAAAAATCTGAGCCTTATCAACCAGCGCGAAGTCAATAGATTAATAAGATATCACCTGATAGATTTGAAAACGTCCCTAAGTTTTGGGAAGATAGCGCTTAAAGGCCCGGGCAGACTAATACTGCTAATGGGATCAAAGATTAAAATGCTCACCCTTTAGAGGGTAACCGCAAATGTCATTCTTCGAAGGGTATGCGGCTAACCGTTTGTATGTCTTTCGTGAGGACAGCGCAGATTGTCTATAATAATCTTGATGACAGATCGATAGAGAAACGGTAAGGTCAACACCACGCCCTCCAGCTTTGCAGAAATTCCTGAATGGAAATTATTTGGACTGTTACTGTTGCAACGGCTCTTAAGTGTGGTACTGTTGATTTCACGACTCGGGCATTTTTTATGAAAACTTTGAATTAATTGAAGTCCATATATATGTTGAAGTATTCAAACTAAATTTCAAAGGCTTTGCCCAAAGTGGCATAAAGTCATGTTAAAACTGCTCCAAAAATTAAGTTTCACGGATGTCCATGGACCTCCCTAATATTGCAGATCATACGAGATAAGTATCTTTTTTCTTTTAATTGT
>NC_090872.1:38926592-38931592 GCF_036669935.1 Montipora foliosa
CATTCAAATCCATTGCCGCCAATATGGAGAAGGGTGTATATACAGTCAGCATCTGCCACCAATAATAACAGTCACTTTATAATGACTTATGTATATAATGATGGGAGAGTTCCTGAACAATATGCTTCAAGAAAAAGGTTACCAACGTTTCAAGCATTTCATCCCACAACTCACTGTCAAACTTGACATAAACAATCAAGACTCCTTTGAGAGTATAGATAACAAAATGACAATCATATACCCTTTCGACCATGGATTTGATAGTTCCATTTGGTTTCTTTCTTAAGTACATACATGCCATCTGCAACGTGTGGAGGGAGATTTCTTTCCGCATCCATACTTTTAATTTCGACTAACTTCTTTCCACAGCACCCATAAAACCTGACACCATCATGTCTTGTTCCCAGGAAGAGCCAGGATTTGTTTACAATGAGCCCACTGTTTTAAAATTACTAATTTCTTGTGTTTTCTTCTTTTTTTTAACTGATGTAAAGATGGAAGTTCTTGTTCGTTTGTTTGTTTTTTCATGGCCCCATGTCATCTGTTTTGGCATGGAATCTTCAGCAATCGGCAGTAATTCATTCAGACGTTTAGCACTGTTCCTCCTGTCCGTGTTTTCTTGAAGGTGACACAAAGTGTGAAATGAGGAAGTGGTATTGGGACTGGGATTGATTGACCGTTTTCTTGTTGATCATTTCTGCTTGTTTGTCGCTAAATGCAATGGATTCAAGGAATTCAATGGCACGTTTTTCCGAGACCCTAGGTGTCACTCCATAAATATTAACAGGAACAAATACTTTGGCATATAATCACCCAGTGAATGTACACCATGATCAACTCTAATCTTAGCTTTCCCCATTTTCTTCCTCACTGGCATTAACGTCATTACTTATGAAAGCACTCAGGATTTATTCCTCTGTTTGCCTTGACTATCGTGGTGAATATAAGAAAGGCAGAGCTGAAAATGTCTGGAACGTTTTCAGTAATCCAGCTTTGAACTGTTGTGCCAAGTCAGATACATCATAAGAAATGCAAAGTGGATTAAAATCCTTTGGCTATGTCAGTTGACAATTAATGTCTCACCATAGTTACCACTAGTTGTTTGAAACGTCCTCAGTGGGCAAACTTCCCTCATTTCTCTTCCCTTTCTTTTTCCACAAGCACTGTCTGGATGTACATGACTGAAGATCATTAAATCGCACACTTGCTTCCAGATCAAACAGTGCGGCTGCTATATATGACGGCAACCTCCATCTTCCCTATTAGAGAAGACCAATATGACAGTTATCTCTCCCATTGTTCTTACACAAATTTATGGTACTTTTTAATATCACCTTTTTTTTCTTTTGTATCTGTTTCCCGTAGTCAAATAAATGTTTTAAGCTTTTTGCAAATGTTTGAAAATTAGTTCAATTTCGAGCCTCATCTTTTCTAATTTATACATGTAAATCTCGTTTTTTTTAAATTTGATCTTGAGATCATAAATGTCCAAAAAAATTTGAGTCTTAAAATATTTATGCAATTTCCACTTTTTTCGCTCTCAAAACATCGAAAATCTGCACCAAGTTCAAAGACGGACTAAAAGAAACGAGCTAGGAGAGGTTCATGGGACCACCTGGAGAGAACTATCAGTATGATATTAGCTTTTTCTTTGCAATCATTTTCATCCGATTGTTTATAATAGAGTGTTTTCCAGCAATTCAAGCAAGTTGTCGCATAGTTCAAGTCAGAAGCATGAGAAATGATTAACATATATATGGAAAAGCCTTTTGGAATAGCACGTATCGGTCCTGAGGCACTTGCCTGTCATTTGTTTAATATAAGACTAATTATTCATCATATAAGAGGCACTGGCCCCTTTATTATTTCTCACTGTGGTGTCTTGAAGCGTTTTAAGGGGCACTGGCCTAGTTTTCTTCATTAAAGTTGATTTCGGTAGCGCTGGCCTTTATGGAATCATTTTAGGGCAAAAAAAAAAGCATACGTGTCTTGTTTATATATTACTTATTTTAACTTGCCTTTCTCGCTTCAGTTTTTGAATTCCTGTCACGTCCTGCATGAAAGAATTTACCAGATTTTATAAAGCCTAACGCTTAGTTTTCCGGAATTGTTCGTTACCTCATGAATCTAGAGCTGACTCACCTGTTAAGAGATATCTAAAAGAAATTCAAAGTTTATCCGTTGGTGTAAGATTCACAGTATTACTATAGCAATAAGTGCATTGTTTTGTTAATAAATCTACGTCGGTTTGAAATGCCTGATGAGCATCTGACCATCATCAAACGGTGTTCAGGGGCACCCAACGAGAATATAGTTCAAAACCACTTTAACATAGCATTGTTAAACGTATTTTAGTCTTTAAACGGTAGATATAGCCATATTTTTATCCCCTAAAAGTTTTTCATCTGTTCGGATTCCCTAGCTGAAAGTCTAGTGATCCGAAAATTATAGGGATCAAAACTTGCCTTTTCGAAAATTTCAGCCAGAAAAAAGGCTCCCGAATATTCTAGGTGACCTTTTTAGGGTACAAATCCGTTAAAAATGGGCAATTATACCATTTTTTAGATATTCGAAAATCCTAGGACAGGCAGGCAAGCAAGAAATTTTACAACGAATGTTCCGAAAATTCTAGATCTCAAATTGTCTTCCGAACAGATATTTTCCAAAAATTGACGCTGGGTGCCCCTGGGTGTTGTTTGTTTTGAATGCATTGCTTTTAAGAGGAAAAGAATTCACGTTAGTTGGAGCAGGGACCTGCTTACATTTTGCTCGGAGTTTAATACCGTGACTCGGAGTTGCTCGAAACATGTTGGCAATTGCTCACTTACAGCATACAATGGAATGCTTAGATTTCCCAGGCGAAAAAGTACTTAACCAATCCCACTCGAAATGTATTTACGGGACTCTTTAAAAAAGTCAAAATATCCCAGCTGGAAAATATTGTAAAAGCCGATAAATATGTTGAAAAAACTCTTGTGTAGCAGATTGCGCAAACTTCTAACTCCTTCGCCTGCACAGAAACAATTTACACATCTCCTTTATAATAGGTATTAAGGTGGACACGAATGCGCCAAACCAAAGAAATAGCTGGAATAGCATTTTTCCATGCCAGCTGCGGGATTAATCTTGTTCACAATAACACAATTGACTCTTTTATAAACATTATTTACATTTGGCTCTTCCCTTAACCGCGAAGCCAATCTTCGAGAATGATTTTTACTTAGATCTTTTCAAAACAACCTTTTTTGGTTTGTTTAAAGAGAACTATTTTTCGCAAATATCACATTGTAATAGGCGTTCTCTGTTAATTCAGTAAAACATTTGAAATGTTTAGTTCCTAGAGTGTGTTTGTTAACTTGATGGAACCGTTCTGCAAATAAAATAGTTCGAGTTTATAGTCCGGTCTCGAATGTTTAATATTCTGTATTATTATATGGCTCTGTCTCACTAGGACTGGGAACTACCAAGTTCACGAATTTGATTGGCTAAAATCGATATTGACCACGGTCTAGATTTTCCCATCTAGACCGGCATCTAGACGGGTAATGTTTTGCGGTGAAAAGATGCAAACTAAAATGCAAAAATATTGAGTATTTTCTTCTACCAATATTTATTTATGGAAGTGCCAAACAGCATGATGACAAAAGAGAGGATGACGAGCAAACTTTGACAGAATTAAGTTCAGCTCATCGCCACTCATCGCCGTTCGCAAGCAAAATGTCAGTTAGTACAAACCAGCTACATTAAACGAATTAAATTGTTCTTGTTTGGCCATATAATAAACATCTTATTAACCGAGCTAGGTCGGTCTGTATGGGAGAATCTTGACCTCGGTCGCTGGTACAGACCGAACGCAGGCGACCTCGGTCAAGATTCTCCCATACAGACCTCCCGCTCGGTTAATAAGAACTAATGACTGGACAGAACTGCAATATTTGTTAAGCGCAAAACAACATATTTGGATTAAGATATTTACCGCTACGATGCGACGTTTGTTTTTTAAGATAATTTTTTCTCGCAAATATAACAAATTCTAATCTGAAACCTTTTGCATCGAAGCAAGCGTAGTATGATTGGTAATAAACACCGTCAAGGAACGCATTTCTTATTATTAAATCTTCGATGCTCAAAGAACAAACGTTTATGTCAACTTACAATAAGCCAGTTCGGAGTTTCAAAAAACACGTGCGCGCGTCTGGATAAAATCAAGCATATATAAGGGCCGATTTACACGGTACGATTTTTGTCCCATGCGACAAGCTCAAAACGGGTTCAAAGCCCGTTGAAGTCCTGAGTTTTTCAGGCTTCTTTACGCAATTGCAAAAATTGCGTTCATAACTGCGAGGGTCATGATAGCTTCACTTAATCTCCATAACAAAAGATGCTTGTTGTTATCCCGACTCGTGCACGTTTTTTTTTTTTTTAACTCCTAACTGGCCTATAGACTATTTTACAATTCTGTGCTCAGTTACCAGACCTTTGAAAGTAACTTTCTGATAAATCTAAATTTAAACTCAAATCTAATCATTTTGTATTGTAATTAGTCATATTTCAACTTTGTATCTTGATAACTGTGTAATTAATTAACTAATTAACTGATTTCTTATTTAGTATGTACTTTGGGATTTTATTTAATAATATGTGTGCTTCTTTAAGAAAGGTGGCCCGCCCAGAATAGCTTCCCTAATTGCGGGTCGCCTAGGACTATGATGATATTGTAATGCTCATAAACAAATAAATTGAATGGAAATTGAATTGAATTAAAAGCGGGGCTGGAGTTGACCTTGCTTTGATACAAACCTTATTGCTTAATTTTCATATGTAAATCATGTTGTTGTAATACTAACGAGGTTTGTATCAAAACAAGGTCTTGCTTTTTATACAAAGGCCTGGTAACTGAACACAGAACTGTAAAATGGTCTATTGTCACTACAGAGTGTCTTTTTCTCCTTTAATAAAGCGTTAATGAAATGTATGTTGTTCTTTGCTCACTGCGTCAG
>NC_090872.1:38946592-38956592 GCF_036669935.1 Montipora foliosa
AAGCTAGCACGGCGTCACGGGGGTATAGCTGAGATTTAATACAGTGTAGTTAGCCATGCAGTGCACTTCTCTCAGAAGCGGCGTAACGTGGTCAAATTTTCTGGAATCATTGATAATCCGGGCTGCAAAGTTCTGGACCGCTTGGAGCTTGAGGAGATTAGTGTCCGCTGCACTGGACCAGACGCAGAAACAATCATACAATTTTACTAAACACTAACGTGTTAATTATTGTGATTAAGGTCGTCCTGTCAAACACGTGTTTAACACGGTTAACCTGAGCTAAGCTTGAGAAGCAGGAGGAAACTGTTTTAGCAATATGCTCATGAAAAGTAGCACGCGAATCAAAAGTCACGCTTAGGTATTTGACGACATGCACCGGTATTAATTCTTTTTCTAAGAGGGAGAGACGAATAACCGGGAGATATTGTAACCTTCGTCGACTTCCGTAAACAATAAGCTTAGTTTTATCAGGGTTCAAGAGAAGACGATTTTCGAAGCACCAGTTTCGGATATGTAGGAGGTCAACTTTTAAATCAGCAACAGCCTTAGCCCAGTCATGGACTGGGAAAGAAATGTAAAGTTTTGTGTCGTCAACGTAACTTTCGGTAAGACAGGACCGGGGGCCGAGAGGTAGATCGTTTACATAAATTCTAAACAAAATAGGTCCAAGAATGCTTCCTTGTGACACGCCTGATATAACAGGTAGAGGATCAGACAACCCAGAATTTATGCGCACAACTTGTCGTTTGTCAGAGAGATAGCTGGTGAACCAAGCAACGCTTGATGGCGAGATTCCAATATCCAGCAATTTATTGAGCACAATTTCGTGATTTATTGTATCGAAAGCCTTGCTCATGTCAAGTAAAACAACAGCGGTAATTTTCTTCTCATCATTCGCGCTTAAGATAAGGTCAGTTGTTTGTATTAAGGAGGTTTCCGTTAAGTGCAATTTCTTATTACCACTTTGCCGAGTAGATAACTTTTCGTTTGACATTAGGTAAGGCATAATTTGATTAAGTGCAACCCTTTCGCAAACTTTCGAAAGAATGGGCAAGAGAGAGATAGGCCTATTGTTATTACAAGAGGTTCTTAGTGGTTACCGTCTTTTAGAATAGGCGACACGACAGCCAATTTCCAAGATCGAGGAAAACTTCCGCGGGTGAAAGAAGCTTTAATTAAGGATATAATCACCGAGAGAGTAGCAGGAAGGCTATCTTTGATAACACGCACTGGAATTTTGTCAATCCCAGAGGACTCATGATTAGCTGGCATTGACCGGACAATCTGAGCAACTTCATTACAATCAACGTGCATAAAATTAAATTGATCAGTCACGGGAAACATTCTCAGATCAAAAGCAGATGCCGAAAAGTAGAAATTGCATTCATTAGCAATGGAATTAATCTTGCCAACAGCAACTGTACTCACGTTAATGAACCACTTCAACCCATCGTTTCCACTGCTCCTTTCCAAGTTGTCTCCATGGATTATGTTCATCTTGAACCAGGATCTGGAAGATATCAGTATATCTTGGTGATCATGGCTCACTACACTAGATTTGCTCAAGTGTATGCTACCCGTGAAAAGTCCGCCAAACCTGCTGCTGATAAATTGTACAATGACTTTATCATGAGATTTAAGGGGTTTCCCACAGACTCTTTCACCACGAACAAGGTGGAGAGTTTGAGTAGGATTACGCATTCGAGTACAACACCTTCCTACCCACAGGGGAACGGACAGGTCGAAAGGTTCTACCAATGCTGTGACCACTCCAGGAAAAAAAGAAATCGTGCTGGCGAGACCCTCTTAATAAGTTTGTCGATGCATGTAATTGTACTCGTCACGACTCCACAGGCTTCTCGCCATTCTTCGCCTTTTTAGCAGAGCCCTATTCGTATCACGTTCGGCTTGAAACCTCCAGAAGGACATTCTTCATACTCTGAGTATGTCAGCAATTGGCGTCGAGCTATGAAAGCAGCTTACGATTTGGCCTCCGCTCATTCAAAGAAGAGTGCACTCTTGGGAAAGCAGCAGTACGACAAAAAAAAAAGATGTAAAATAAAGCATGATACCGCGCTCTGTGAAGGAGATCGAGTTCTTGTGAGGCATAAGACTGAACGTGGTGTCCCTGGAAAGCTACGACCTTACTGGGAAAAAGAAATCTATATTGTAACAATGAAAAGAAATGATATACCTGTCGACGAAGTTCAACCAGAAACTGAAATTGGAAGATCAAGTGTTTTGCATCGCAATATGCTACTATCGTGTTCCTACTTAGCTGTTGAAACACAACTTAAACCATCGAAAGACCTCCAGGCTGGGTCCAAGAGAGCTAGCAAGCAGAAATCCTCACGAGAAGAAACCAGCATTGCAACAGATGAGAACATTGACAGTTTGACGCCTTGTCAACTCCAAGAAAATTGTGCTCATCAAAACATTGGCAGGCATTTGGGACAAGGGACACTGGGATAGGAACTGAAGACGATCCTTGTCAATGTAATGACTCCACGGAAGACGTAGTTACCTACTGCAACGACGTGCCAATGTGACAGACGATCGATGAGGCTGCAGATAATTTACTTTTAAGGGAAATCCTAGCTTTTTAGCTGACCATCTCCAAAGATGACCTACGATGCCATGGTACAAGTATTCTTTAGACCCAGATTTGCAACAGGGATGTATGTCAACACTTGATATAATACCATGATTGATGCACCCTGCCTTGGAGCCCTAAAGCTATTTTAACCGGTTTATTTATTATTTATTTAAACTTTATTGGGTTTCAATTATAATACAAGAATAATATATTAAAAGAAAAATAAACAAAAGAAAAGATAAAACACCCAAATGGGCGAGCACGAACGAGACCGAAGGACCCACGCGAGGTGCCGCCCAACTTGAAAATTGGATCAAAAATCTAAAAAACTACACAGATCATATCAGTAAGTGAACTATGAGCGGTGGCAAGCACACGATCTTACAAGTGACCAAGTGCACGGGCATTCCACGTCAACTGTTGTACGCAAAAGGCTCGTCAGAGTTTGTTTTAAAACGCTTTTAAAAACATCGATACTGGAGAAGCTACTTTCAGGCACAGATTTACAAGTAAAATTCCATACCTTTACAATCCTGCTAAAATATGAAGCTTGAAATGCAGAGGTTTTACAAATAGGGGCTTTTAAGTTGAAGGAATTACTAAGCTTAGTACGGCCATGAATTACAAAAGAAATGAAGCCATGTACATTTAGATCTATTTGTCCATACAGACATTTATAGAAAAATGTTATATCTTTAAGCTCTCCATCATAAACTAGTGGTAGCAAGTCTAAACGTAACCCTTCCTTGTACTTGTACATGTTAATTGTTGTGACTTTAACATCTTCAGTTCCCACGGCCTGTAGCTCAGTCGGTAGAGCAGCGGAGATCTAACCCGAAGGTCGTGGGTTCAATTCCCACCCTGGTCAGAGTTTTTCTCTGTCCTTGTGTGGGCCCATTTCCATCAGTAGGGCTAACGCTCACATGGTTCATATGGGATAGAAATCTAGCACTTCACACTACACTCTCTTCAGTTAATTCTGTTTAAAATATAAGTGCTACACGGCCAACGTTTGTATAAACGTAACCTTTCCTTGTACTTGTACATGTTAATTGCCGTGACTTTAACATCTTCAGTTCCCACGGCCTGCTCCCGTCTGACCTTTGTAGCTCAGTCGGTAGAGCGGCGGAGATCTAACCCGAAGGTCGTGGGTTCAATTCCCACCCTGGTCAGAGTTTTTCTCTGTCCTTGTGTGGACCCATTTCCATCGGTAGGGCTAACGCTCATATGGTTCATATGAGATAGAAATCTAGCACTTCACACTACACTCTCTTCAGTTAATTCTGTTTAATCTAAAAAGTATTTCCTTATAAGACATTTCTCCAATGCGAGACAGCAGTATCCATCGAGTGGCTCTTCTCTGCACGCGCTCTATCTTGCCTTGTAGGTAGCTATGACTTGGAAACGACACTTGCGTTCCATAGCAAAGTTGCGATTTATCAAGGGACAAATATAATGTCCGTCTGACTGCTACATTTAACGATAGTGGGCAAGTGCGCTTTAGAAGACCAAGTAACTTATTCGCTTTCGACACAATAGCATTAATATGTTTGACCCATGAAAGAGTGCTAGTGGCAATGATTCCAAGGTCGTTCTCTTCAGCCACGCGAGTGAGTTGCACGGTGTAATTATAATGCACGGGTTGTTTCTTGCGTGTGACTGTCAGGACTTTACATTTAGAGATGTTAAATTGAATGTTATTATATCGCGTCCATTCAGCCATATTTGAAAGGGTGGTTTGCACAACTTCGCAGTCGTGAACGCACTTGACTGCACCAAAGATCTTTGAATCGTCAGCATAATGCGCGGTATTTACTTCATCATTTAAAGCGTCAGGTAGATCTCCAGAGGTAACAGGGGCCCATTGTGACGAAGCACCTTCAAGAACTACTCGTTGAAAACGGCCAGAAAGATAATTAGTAAGCCATGAAAGCAAATTACCAGAGATCCCTTACGCGTTCAGCTTAGCAAGTAGAATGTTGTGATCTACAATATCAAAAGCTTTTGAAAAATCGAAGTAGATCACATCTGTCTGTATGTTCCTATCTAGGTTAAGCCCGACATCATGGAGAACCGAAAGTAACTGGGTCACACATGATCGATTTTTCAAAAGAACATGCTGAGGGTCGGTTGTCAAGCGCTTTAAAGGGACATGGTCATGGTCTGCGCATGCTCGTGTAGCTGATCGAAACGTGAAAAAGTCAGCCTGACTTTTTCAAGTTACCAGCACTCACAAATTCAAAATGGCGTCTAGCGGAGGATCCGGACATGTCGGGAAACGCATCAACTCAGGACGGAAACGAAAGGTCGAAGAAAGAGAGGAATACAAGAAAGCGTGGCTGAGAAACCATTAGCGTATTTATGTGGAAGAAAAGACATTTAAGTTGTGGCTGCAGGCAAAATTTGATGCAGGCTATGAGTCAAGTTGTTCTGTCTTTTCATGTAGGAAAGTGGAACACATCTCGAGTGTCTCGAAAGTTGCCTTTGGCGAGCGAAAGAAGCATGTCTCAAGTGCGATTAGCGAAAGTGAAGGTTCGTTTTCTCGATGAAAATACCATTTGATAATAAGCATGCTTACATGTTTACATTTGTGTATGTTAAATCTATTCTTTCTAAACAGGGCCACTAACATCTACACAAGTGAAGCCGCGACGTGATAAGAGAGTGAATGCTACTGCGCATGTCAACCCGTGACAGTGTCCCTTAAGTGCTCAATCTCGACCCCAGAGCTCTTCTCTTGACTGAGGGAGAGAAGAGCTCTGGGGAACCCTGAAACGAGCTGTCTTCTCATTGGTTTTCGTGAAGAACAATCAAAAGCGTCTCTTATTGGTGCATTCATGTTAGCAAGAGGAGTGAGCAGGCGCCGTAAGGTACAAATAGCCAATTTTTGGCTACAAGAACCCTACGGCGCATGTTCTCCTAGATAGAGTTTCCCAGAGCCTTGGGTCGATCCAAGGCGCTGGGAACGAGAATTTTAAGTGCTCATAAAGACGATTGAAGACACAGCGTTCAAGACTTTGATAGGTACTGAGATTTATCCATAATGAATAAAATCCTTTCTGATTCTAAATGCAAGCAATCAGGAACATGAAGGACAAAATTTCACTCTAAAGAACCTGAAATGGCGTCGAAGTCGATGTAAAACGAATGGCGTTTTAGTGGCCGATAATACCGTCAGTTCGATATTGTCAGTTTAATACCGTCAGTTTAACCGTCAGTTAAGTCCGATACCGTCTGTTCGATAAACAAAACAGGCCGTGAAAATAATATAAATATCTGGAATCTTGAAAGCGAGGAATAATGTACTTTGATAACAATTGCATATTTCTCCTCCCGAGCCGTCGGATATGGAAGTGAGCTGTATTTCTAAATACTTTACTAACTGTGATGTTATGTACATCACTGAAATCAAATGGCAAGTTCTCTGGTAACTTTTTCAGGTTGGATATGGGTTTAACAAACTCAGAGAAGGAATCTAACACCTTGATTGGATCTCTATTGTCTGGCTATTTATATTTATTTGTACTCAACTCTGAAAAGTCTTCAGGTTTAAAAAAAAACAATTGCAAATTTGACTAACTCTGGTCAAGAATTATTTGGTCTAGTCAAGAATTATTTGAATGAAAGCTAGTTGAAAGCTTGTTGTCCATTTTTTACTTCATTATTCAAGGAAAAAATTATTCAGTAAAGGGTTTGATCCTGAACACGGGTGGGGAATTATGTAGTTATGTATGTATGTGTGGTTTTTGACACGGAGTGTGCTACTTGCTTGAACGCACACAATAAAATGGGAAGTTATTTACTTTCATCTAATAGCAAATACGTTGTTTGTTTTAATAACAATTTTGGCTGGAAAAGGTTTTTTGTGATACTTTTCTGTCTTTGTGAATTGATAGTGTTCGAATAGTTTTGCGTAAAATTCAAAATTACCTAATTTGCATATGTGGGTTAATTGCTGATATGCAAGTTGTTTTCATAAAGATAGAGAAGAAATTTTAGCCATTTTGTAGCTCAAGTGTTCTTTCTTCTAATGATTAATAGGTAGCCATGGTCTTTTGGACGACAGAAAAAAAATGTTTAGTCATTCTAGTGTATGAATTTTCTTTAGGAAGCTAACAATATTTCTTAAAAGGTTCTTGATCAAATTTAATTTATGCAACAATTGTTTAGGAACAAGAAGCTATTTCAACTAGACGTTCCATGAGCGTACACTGGGTTGCCTGAAGAAGGGAAAGAAGGGACTGAGTTGGGTGGTATTGAACTGCAGCGTTCCAGGCAATTTTTTCAAGTCGGGAGTCATTAAGACCATTTAAGGGGTCACCCAGAAGTCGTGCCAGCAGAGGCCCTTTGGCTCACACGTTTATACGATTAAGGAGATCTTTTTCTAAGGTTAAAAACCTGGCTACCAGCCTATTAATCATTTGTCAGAAAGAAAATATTTCTGTCATCTTTAGAAAAAAAAGGCACGCATTGCGTACGTGTGGTAGTGCAGTAACACAGCGCTTCATTCCATATTGTCATATTGTCAACTGAGCTGCTTTTTGCCTTCCAGAAGATTTAAGTTGTCTTTGCCCAATATGTAGCTCTAATAGTACACAATATTGTTTTTGTTATATACGTACCGAGATTTACACTCCAAAAAGGATCGAAATAAAAATAGTCTCTTTGCGCTAGAGAAGCAGGCTGATTGATCATACGATTTTTTTCACTAGTGAAAAACGACATATCGACGCTCTGATTGGCTATATCGTTATTTTCACTAGTGAAAAATTGTCGTATGATCCTTTTGATTTGTGAGAGTGCATATTTCATGCGCTCACATGTGCCCTGGGGCCGATAAGGCCACACATGCGCATACATGACATAGTGTATGGCGTGTTTATTCTGTTTTGAGTCTTGTTCGCTGTTTTGCTTTTCTTTGTACTTTTATATCGTGTCCTTAAGATGTTCAGCTGCCAGGGTGAGCTTATTCATCAGCTTCATAACTCGGTCACAAACATCAAAATATGTGAGCTCCGGGTGATCCGAGTTTAGACGCCGCAACTCAGTCCGGAGACTCTCTTCTCTCACAGCTTCAGCTAGGCGACTCTTAAGCTGGGCGTCCCTCCCAGGTTTGAAGGAACTGTCCAGTTGGATGATACGGTCAAACAGCCGTACCAGGTGCAAAGAACACGACACTAGATCTTCCCCTTCTTTCTGGCGGTACGAGAAAAACTGCTGTTGCAGCTGGGGTAAGCTATCCCCATTCCCAAAAACTCTCAGGAGTACGGCAAATATCTGATCAGGATTGCTCTTGATTTCATTCCCCCTCCCCAGCATTTCTCGACGAGCCTCTCCAGCTAGGTGTTCCAGCAGGAAAAGGGCGGTCTGTTCTTTTTTTAATCCCTTACTTTCACAAATAGCCTTAGCGTCTTCTATCCACTCCTCGACTGAGGGATCGGTTCCCTGAGCAGGCTTTCCCTTAAACCTCTCAAACTTTCGTGATGGGGTAACATACACTACATGTTCTTTCTCTTCTCCCGGGCCTTTCCCCTCCGCACTCTCATCTTTAGACTGCTTAAGTAGTTTCTTAAGCTCTAACTCCATCAATTCAATGTTTGCAGCAGTCTGCTGAGCTTCCGCTTCTTTCTTAGTAAGTGCCAGCTTTTGTCCCTCGACCTGGTCTTTAAGGGCCGCAAAGTCTTCTTCGCTCATTATGAACTAAGATAATACTCACAGTTTCTTCCCACCGCCAGGGTCTTGTCTGATATCCTTGTGTGGTAATCCTGCCGACTACGCCAGATGTGACACAGGTTTCTTTTGCTCTAAATTACCACTTTATTACGCAGTAAGACCTAATGGAAAATTACAAAAATTAATATATATGGAAGCGACTCAAAGAATCCGAATGAAAATACCAGGCCTAGCTTACAAAAATACTTCAGTGGCTAATAAACAGTAAAATAAGCTCCTGGCAGCTGAACATCTTAAGGACACGATATAAAAGTACAAAGAAAAGCAAAACAGCGAACAAGACTCAAAACAGAATAAACACACCCATACACTATGTCATGTATGCGCATGTGTGGCCTTATCGGCCCCAGGGGCCATGTGAGAGCATGAAATATGCACTCTCACAGATTGGCTAATATGATGTTGAACTTTGGCGCGGGTGGCCTGTGCACAGATTTGTAAACATGGCGGCCACCTGGTGTATGGTTTTCAAAGTTTTTGATCTTTTATTGCTTAGTTTTCTCCACAAAAATACTTCAGAAGATCTTAAAAAATTTTAAAAGTGCTCAAGCGAGGTATGGAAGGTAAAGATTTCTTTTATTTCAAAAATATTTTGCTATTTGTTAAGGGCTTTATTTCACGATCGGTGGTTTGATAGCCTCACCATTAACACTTACCTCGTTAACTTTATGATCTCTGTACTTATAAAATAAACAAATTACTTCATGATTGGCTCGTTTGTACGATTTTTATTACTCACTCGTTTTGAAGGATCGTTAAACTCACTCGTTCACTTCGCTCACTCGTTCGTTTACGCGATCCTTCACAACTCGTGAATAAAAATCGTACGCACTCACCAACCATGAAGTAATCTATATTGTTATTGTATATCATTGTAGTGCCATGGTTGAAGTCTTAGGTAAATAGCCCCCTGAGAAGACATGTGGTTACTAGCAAAGTACTAAACCCAGAAAGATTGAAGAAAATAAAAGGGAATCGACAAACATTGGCTTCTAGGCTGACATGTTGATCATTTTCAAGTTCCCTCACAACTTGTTTTCACCACAAGTTTAAGGTTGCACTCTGAGCATCTGACAGCTTTGTAATACAAGCTAGGTTCACTGAAGTTATTCCCCGTCCGGCGGGGTTAGTTTCTGGATGGGTGACCTAAAAAATTTAACACTTTGTAAGAGAAGCATAGGACCGAAAATTTTATTTTAACGCTCAAAAAGGGGGAAGGAAGCGAGGTACAATTTTTTTTAGCTTGCTTTATGCAAAACAAATATTGATGCAGAAGTAAATAAATATTGATTCACAGTTTTTAGGAAGAGCAGAAGGAAGTTTCAGGACGGTCGATCAAGAATAAAATATTTTGCCATCAGCAACAAAATTTACGACATGAAAGCAACATTAATTTTAAACTGCGAATACAAAAAGTTACCATCAGGGAAAAACATTTTGGGAGATTTTTGCTACGTTCAATTTTGTTATTGTACTTTTGGCTGCACAAGTCAAATCGCAAAATCGAAAGTGACAGCGGGCGCCGTCATCAAGTTACCGCGGCGTGTTTACTCGCGAAACAGTGAAGGCATCACGGTATCAAATGATGGTAAGATACCGGGTTTTTGTTTATGTCAGTTTTCTTTTTCTTTCAAGTGTTATAACGTTTGACAAGAAATGTGCGAATTCAAC
>NC_090872.1:38961592-38974092 GCF_036669935.1 Montipora foliosa
TTCAAATGTTTATTTTTTCACCGCCTGTCTTGTTCATCCAATTGGCGCTCCATTCTTGAGCTCTATAAGGGTATATTTCATTTAATGATGCACTAAAACGCCATTCGGGTTACAATGACTCTTTCAATGGTGAGAAGCATGTCGAGGAATATCAAGCATTAAAGAGAAGGACAGATACTTGTTTATTTGCGCAATACGTCGGAGCATCATGTCTACAAATTCCTATTTTACCTTCAAATGCCACTGCATAACATTTCAAATGGGGAGCCAATCTGGAACGTGCAACTTCCATACAGCATCTGTGAAACGGCATTTTCACAAGTAGGTTTATTTTTAGACTAGCCCTTCCCGCGAGTTAGGTCAAAAAACAAAGGCAGTTCCGGTTCGGTGACCCTATGACGTCAGCTTAATTTCTTGTAATTTGTCATCGGGCTCCTGTGGGAGTCTCATTCGCGGGAAATTCAATCTAAAAATAAATCGGTCCGTGAAAACGCCGTTACACGAACACAGTAGAGTTGTAGGCTCCGGGTCATGGGTTCCTGTTGAAATTCCGTTTTCCGTGAATCGTCTATTCTTGTGTTACATGTGAATCTCGGCAGATACTAGCTTTACAATATCGGCTTCCTGGTTAACCCAATCTATTACTACGACTCACCAGTGTGAAGATTATTTCCTTTACTCATTAACACGATGTTGTTCTGGCGTCACGTGACCCTTTTTGTATCTTGATGCCATGTGCTAGGGCTTTTTTGTAAGAAGCGAAGATATCAATTTGGAGCCGAACAGTTCGGTAAGAATTCAGGTTATTGTTGCCTCTTTCTCAGAAACATTGTGACATTTGTTGGAATCCTTTCTTTTTTCTTAGAAAAACTCTCTCGTGCCTACACAGGCAAGGACGTTTAATGGAACTGGAGAAACGATTTTGATGAGTAGTTGTAACCGAGTTATTGCATTATATACCTACTTGTATTGGAGAGTTTTCGACGTTCAGCGAATAAAGTGTAGCAGTACGAGTTGGTCGTGATTCATACTGACACACGTAGAGAGATGGCTTGGATTTCCGATTGCTGATGAGGCCCAGAAAGACCAAAACAGCTGTCCATGGCTGCCAATTGACCAGGTGAAATGGTTGTGCCCATGCGTCATGTGTTGGCCACTCTGGGTTCGTGTTATGGTGTGTCACCTTGTTTATTTGTCTTGTTTTGTTTTGTTTTGTTTTTCAAGTACTTACGCAATCAGAGCGTTCGTCATATCGGCAACAGGCATCAGCCATGGAAAATGACTAAGCATGATCTGAAAAATCTGCCCCGAACAGAAATCGAATCAATGACCTTACGATTACTTGTCTTCGTTTGTATGCTTCAGCTATCACTGAACCACTTAAGACTAGCGGAGCAAGTACAGGTGACAGAAATGTCAAGTACAAACACAAATTAGGAACTGCCTCAATGCTTTCTTCGGGATCATCGAAATTCACCTTGGATCTTTTTAAAATATCCTTTACGACTATTTAAGGACGTTCGCGCCCAAAACGTTCCCACGTACAGATTTTTTTTAAACTTGACACGCAGAAAGGTAATGATCTACTTTTGCCAAAAAGGCAAAAAAAATGGGGGGTCACGGTGCTCGTTTTCGAGATCATGAGGTGCACTTTTTAGAAGCTTGCGTTATTTTAAGACGATCTTTGCTTACAACTGTCAGCAATAAAAAAGCTACATTAGTGAAATTTAGATCAGGTAAACGTACTCAATTCAACATAACTAATACAACTAAACAAACTTTTGCAGCTGATGTCTTTTTCTGAGGTAATATAGACCTTGAAAAACGATACATATTAGTCTAAGAAAGAAAACTTCGGTCGCACGAGAGCATAAAAGGCGAAATATTTGTAACTTCTCACGTACAGATTTTTTTTGTTTTTTGTTAAAATAGACAAAATCAGAAAAGGAAGTGATCTACGGAAAGAAAAATGGGGGTCACCTAGCATTCAAGAGAGTAAAATCGCTGCGAAGTTCTCAAAGCGATTGTCTTTTCGCACTGTCACGCCATTGCGTGACATTTCCGAGAAGACCTGGGTCCACAGCTATCCCATAATGCCACCTGCTTTCACGTTGCACTCTTGTGGAAAATGTTTGCACCTTTAGCATCGTGTTTACCTTCGTGGTGTGCGATGCATGACGTATGCGTGACATGCGTGAAAAAATGCGCAGTAGCAATGGGCGCGAACGTCCTTAATCCAGTTTGGGAAAAAAATATTTTCACAGCAACGTATAAATTGCATGCATTTTTATACTTAATGGTATTCAGTGGCCCGTTTTCTTTTTTTTTTTTTTTTTACATCGCCCAAAAAAGGGAAAATCCTTTTTGGACAGTTCATAATAACCTCGATTGAAAAAATCAACCTACAATCACAGACAAAAGTAGCTGGGAAGGTTATGTAAATGAACCACACCAGAGCTGTATTTGAACCTGCTTCTGTTAAAGCTCAAAAGAAATAGTTTCGCTTTCTCTTACATAGCCCCCCTCCCCCCTATTCAATGTTGGAAGGTAAGTCAACAAATTCCCACTGAAACCATTCAGTTTTGCTCAACATTGAAGGAGGGGGCAGGGGAGAGAAGCAATGAAGACTTTAAAAGTGCTAACCTTCCCAACAGTTTTGTCTAGGATTGCAATCATAGACAAAAGTAGTTGGGAAGGTTATGAAATGAACCACACCAGAGCTGTTTTTCAACCTGCTTCTGTTAAAGCTCAAAAGAAGTAGTTTCACTTTCTCTTACATAGCCCCCTCCCCCCTATTCAATGTTGGAAGGTAAGTCAACAATTTCCCACTGAAACCATTCAGTTTTGCTCAACATTGAAGGAGGGTGTCCATAATCAGAAATACATTGTACGTATTCCAGTATGCTTTACATATAACTGCGTTATTGTTGCAAAATATCACATTCATTGGGCATATATTTCGCATTTTCTTATGGAGTAATGACGTGGAGTAATGTTCACAAACATGTTTACTGTTCCTAAAAGAGGTCAATGATTGACAGGCCATCCTACTCACGCTACTGTTGCAAAAAAAGTAATCACTGTTAATTTACTTATTTAATGTGACTCTGTTTGAAATGCACACGACGTTTTTAAAAGGCGCTGCTCTCAACTTGGCAAAGTGCAACTGACGTCCGCCATTGTAAGAGTTTAGTCCGTGAACTCGTTTGACCTTTCAAGACCAGCTTTTTGGCTTTAATTAACTATCATCTAGTCTCCTCTCCTTTCTGTTCATTTACGAAGGACGTTTCATCATGTTATTTGCTCTACAATTTAATACCATTGAGACACTAATGCAACATGACGTCCTAACACAGGTATGAAAGTTAAAAACTTACCTTATTTTTAACAAGAATAACGCCTAAAATTCATGATAACATGGCAAAAAGCAGTTAAGTGTGAAAGCAAGCGCTAATTGTGTTTGTTTTTCAAAGGAACTGTAAACGCTAAGAAAAAAGTCGTCTTTCCAATTTAAGACCACACCCAGAATTTTCAGATAATCATAGACAAAAGCAGTTGGGAAGGTTATGTAAATGAACCACACCAGAGCTGTTTTTCAACCTGCTTCTGTTAAAGCTCAAAAGAAATAGTTTCACTTTCTCTCACATAGCCCCCCTCCCCCCTATTCAATGTTGGAAGGTAAGTCAACAATTTCCCACTGAAACCATTCAGGTTTGCTCAACATTGAAGGAGGGGGTAGGGGAGAGAAGCAATGAAGACTTTAAAAGTGCTAACCTTCCCAACAGTTTTGCCTAGGATTGTAGGTTGAAATCAAAATTAACCTGAATTTTAATTCAACCTGTGACATATACTCCAAAATAAGGTGAGAACACTTCGTGACACGTTACGCGGAAATACATTTTTCTTTTCTTTTTTTAATATTTAATACAGCAACAAGGTAATACAACACTTAACATACTTAAAAAAAGAAAAACGTTACAAACAGATTACAATATTGCCTTACAATAATGGATAAGGGGGTACCTAATTGCTTGTCAATAGGGGGGGGGGGGGGCAGATCGGATTAGTTAACAAAATTACATGACAATAGCTAGAAAAACAGAGGGGAGAAATAAAAAGGAGAAAACATTAAAACAGTCACAGCGACTGAATTATTTTATGCCACTTCTTGTCGAATGCTCTTTGCCTTCCTATTGTGGCTGAAATTTTTTTTTCTAACTGTAAATTACCTTTAATCTGATAAAGGTATTCTAATATTGAAGGTTTAGTATTATTGTACTTACAGCAAAAAATATAGTACCTAGCTAGAAGTAGGCAGTGGTTATAATTAACTAAAATTTCTCCTTTTTCCTCATAAAGACCTAAACACACAGTTTTCCATAGAACGTGAGAGGTTGGATCAGGTTAACTGAAACCAGAAGATTTTGTATGTTTTTCCAAAAAACATTTGTAACAGGACAATCCCAGAACAAGTGAATTAGGGTTTCCTGACGTGGCAATACCTGATAACCTCAGTGTTAAGCTGCTTTGACAGATATACAACACTCTGAACGAAATGATATATGAAATAAATCATGTACTGAACTGGGGATATGAAATCAAGTAAAGCCATGATCCTCGTAGTTATGGATGCAATTTTAGCAATTGCGTAGAGAAGCCTGAAAAATTCAGGCCTTCAACGGGTTTGAACCCGTGACTTGGCGATACCGGTGCGACTTTCTGACCAACTGAGCTATGAAGCCACTCACGTTAAGAGCTGGTCATTTGTGGGTTCTAATTTTCCCGTGAGGAATGAATCAATGAACGAAATGATATATGGAATAAATCATATACTGAACTGCGGATATGAAATCAAATAAAGCTATGATACTCGCAGTTGTGGAAGCAATTTTAGCAATTGCGTGGAGAAGCCTGAATTTTTCAAATTGCGTAGATTAATATATTCAATAAAAAAAAATCCGGCAGTGAATCAATTTTCCATGCATAACCGAGTTCTTAATTTTTAGCATTTTCTTTCGTTAGAGAAATATACGAGGCAAGCATTGTATTCTCCCGAGCTTGGAAAGGGCTAAGTTGGACCTTACCACATGCAACAATCGATGCAAGTTTTGTTTCCGTTTTCCGTGGCAAACAATTTTACCGTCTTGTGATAGGCATGGAGGTATCAGCTTTTCATCAACGGCTTCTAGTTTTATTCCGGAAGGGTAATATAGTTGATACGAGTCGCGATTTACACAGTCTGGCTTACCTTGGATTTCCCCGTTAAATGGCTGATCGATGGGACAAAGCGTGACAACAAATGGAGTGATTCGTCTCCAGTCCACTTCAACCATTTTCTTATGTTGCGGAAGTGTTCAACCGTTTGTGTGACCAGATTCATGAGCTGCACAACTGTTCCCGAAGATGGTGTCTCTCTCTCACACTAGTCCATTCACTTTTCCCTCTATGTAATCAAACAGCCAACGCGAATTGGGTTCTTGTGGATTGAGTTTAGGGTAATCGATTAATGAGATCCTAAACTGTTCCGTTCAGTTTTTCTTCCGAAAGGTTACTTTGAGATAAAAGCTTTTCAGGAAATTTCCCACCCTGTTAAAAGAAATGTATAACTTTGAGCAAGGTTATGATTTAAGATGTGATTTAAGGTGCTTTCGCAGTATTGCACTGTGCAACTTAACCGTGCATAATTTCTTGAACAGCCTTCGAGTTGAGGATCGCATTATCGAGGATACAGCTGAAATGGCGTCTGAGTTTAATTCTCATTTTACATCTGTTGCCGATAAACTCAGGTCGTTACTTCCTCAAACAAACTTTGACATGTCTAAACTGAACAATTTTGTCTGCTCAAAAAAGGATAATAACGTACTCTTTTCCATTCCACCTATTACAGAGTCCAAGGTCATTGGCTGCCTTAAGAGCATTAATTTACACAAAGCCTGTGGTATCGACAAGCTCAGTCCACGAATGCTCAAGTTAGCAGCTCCTATAATAGCTCCATCTATTGCCAAGCTAATAAATCATTCCTTCAATACGGCCTCGTTTCCTCAACGCTGGAAGACTGCGAAAGTCTCTCCTTTATTTAAAGGTGGGGACTCAGAGGACTTAAATAATTATCGACCAATTTCGGTTTTGCCTGTACTCTCAAAAGTAATTGAACGGCATGTACATGACTCACTCTCTCGCTATCTTTGTGAAAACAACTTGATCTACTCTAAACAATCTGGTTTCCGGAAGCTTCATAGTACAGAAACAGCCCTGATCAGAATTATAGATGAACTTTTATTTAACTTGGATAATAATCGTGTAAGTGGCATGATCTTAATCGATTACTGCAAGGCCTTTGACATGGTTGATCATGTTATCCTGTTGGACAAACTACATGCCTATGGTTTAGACAACACATCATTATCGTGGTTTCAATCCTATCTCAGTGACAGGCGTCAATTTGTATCCATGAGTGAAAAGGAATCTACTACATCTATTATTCCGCATGGTGTACCTCAGGGCTCTATTTTGGGCCCTTTACTGTTTGTCTTGTTCATTAACGACCTTCCGTTACATGTTAGTTCTGCTAATACTGATCTATATGCTGACGACACGACATTAACTTGTTCCGTCAATTGGATGGATATGGATCGTCTGCAAATTTCTTTAAACGCAGCAGTTTCTGAAACGGTTCATTGGGCCACAGCCAACAAGCTTCCACTTAATGAGAAGAAAACTAAAGTTCTTACCATCTGTGGTAAACGTCTTTCCAACAGAATTCCTAATGACATTATTGTTTCTGTTAATGGATCGCAACTTGAAAACGTACAATGTGCAAAGCTCCTAGGTTTGGAAATTGATAAGGAATTAACATTTCATTCGCATGTTGATAAGTTATGCAAGAAACTATCTCAGCGTATCGGAATTTTAAAAAAGATTAGACATTGTCTGCAAATTAAGCATAGAGTTCTCTTTTATAATGCTATTATTAGACCAGTAATGGATTACGTAAGTGTTATCTGGTCAAACTGTGATAAACATTGTCTAGATCGTGTTTTAAAGCTACAAAAGAGAGCAGCGAGAATTGTCATTGGTGCTGACAGTTATGCACCCTCTGTTCAGTTATTTAACAAACTCAAATGGATACCTTTCTTCGAGAATGCTAAATTAGCCAAGTGTTGTATCATATACAAGCGTTTGCAAGGTCGCGTGCCTCGTTATCTTACTAACTTATTAGTACTTACCGGTGAGACTCATTCACGGCAAACTAGATATGCTAAATTTAATATAGCCTGCCCTCGAGTTAATCGAAATACAGAAGGTGGTAGAACATTTACTGTGACTGCTTGTCGGGAATGGAATAAGCTACCTCTTCAAATGAGGAAAGCAGAGACTCTCGAGACTTTCAAAAATTCTCTTTGGAATAGGATTTTTAAAGATCAGCAATCTTTAAATCATTTCTCTATATAAGTATTGTGGGTCACTGTGCTGCATGCTAATAATTGTTTCATAGTTTTATTACATTTTGCTAATTTTATCATAAGCTCTGATTTTTACCTATTTTAACTATTTTGATCTTGTAATGAGGGCCTCTAGTTTATTAGCATTTAGATGCTATTTTGAGCTACCCTCGATAAATAAAGACTTCACTCACACTCACTCACTCAACCATTAAAAGAAAAAAAGTTAGAGCGAAAACAGCATTCGTAGCCCTAACTCGTAGTACACCTTTTTTGTTACTTAACAAATTGCGCCAAAGTTATCCTTATTTTTCCCGAAAAAGGTAACGTGAGCCAATGGAAAGAACATGTCCTTGATAGCAGCAGCTTTGAGTAACTTTAGCCAGCCAGACATCGCCCAAAGGAGCACAGCGACCTACTTTTTTTTTTTACCTACTATAATGCAGGGGACATTCACAGAAAGTCTGAAAAAAAAAGGTTACCAGGGAATCACCCCAAAATACTGTATCACAAAAATACAGCTGGACTGACGAGCGTTAACGTTTTTCAGCACAACATTCGCAACTCCCAATCAGCGCTTCTAATAAAGATACATCGTGCTTTCCTTCTTCCTTTGATGTCTCTTGTATCAATGTCAAAGTACTCGCAAATAGCGCGGAGCACTGCTAAACTCAATTGCCTCGGTTTGCTAGACCTGTGCATGTCACAAACTGAATGTGTCGTAGACAATTTGATGTTTCAAGGCCACCTCTTTCAAAACAATTGAACTAACGTTATCGATTGCGATCTCTCTTCCTCCGCTGCCATTCTGTCCTCATCCTGATCTAGATCTCCGTCTGGATCATGATCCTAGGCCTGCGGCTGTTTTTTTTTTGGACACGCTTCTGGAAAAAGAGAAACGACTGCACTTGCTGTATCGTCAGGAATTTGTTCACAGTGAACAGTTTGCCCCCGTCGTTGTTTCGTGCATACCGCATGTCATTGGCAACCGTAATTGCATCAAGCTTAAGGCCAGGCTCTTCTCCGATTGCAAATTTTTTCTTTAAATAATTCTTTTGGGCCTCACTGAAGGGTGTTGATATCTTGCTAGACTTCAGGGCCCATCCTTGCTTTAGAACCTTAGTGAATGTAGAAGATGACAACATAGCGCCTTGTATAGGCGGAGGAGCGTTTGCAATTTGCAATTTTTCATGGTCCAAAATTTTCGCCCTGTCCAAAAGTGTCTTTCTGACGGGAACCAGCTTAAATTTTCCATAGAACAAGTGAACCAATCAGTCTGCGACTCTCGGTATCTCTGGGGAAAAACTTCATAACACAGTCTTAGATAATATGCACGGACTTCTCATCTAAAGTGCTAAGTATACTGGTTCTTGTCTCATCTTTTCTTACACTAAGCAACTAGTGGGCTTGTCATGAATAAATGCATTGAGCAGGTTGGCGAAAGGTATAGCTCAAGTCATCTAGTTCCTCTTGATTAATTTCACAGTTTAGCAAACATCAGTCAATTTTTTAAAGAACATTTTTGAGGTTCTCGCACTGCATACAGTACTGGTCATTTAAATGACTACATTTTCCGCTAAATGCACCTTCTTTTCCGTCACTTAGTGCATAAATTCTAGATCTGCAATGATTGGCAATGTTTGAGGGCTGTGAGACGTGAACCTAAGGTTAAGGTGGAGATTTGGGTATGAGTCGTGGCACCAAAGGCCTTCCTTGGCATGAAGCTCATTTGGAAAGGACTTCATAAAAAAATACGAAAACCGTTATAGTCAGCTTATATATGTCAGTAGAAGAAAAGTGCTTTATAGAAATTGTTATTGACTAGTTGGGAGAGCATGGGGCAGAAACAAGTTCTGTACGTTCAGACTCAATCAGTTGATGAAAGATCATCCTATGATATGGGAGTTTCCAATTAATTCTTGGTCACCAGCCATTTCCAGAAAACTCGTCGGTTAATGTCATTGTTAATGTCATGGTTTTACAATGAAATAATGCACAATTTGTTTTCAAATGTTCTTAAACTAACCTTATATTCAGACTTGATGTACTGTTTTCCTTTTTTTTTAACTTTTCTGACATCCAGTGACAAATTCTGCTTCAAAATCCAGTTGTCCAAGGCGATCCAAAACGAAAATCAAGTCATCAAACCCTTTTGCGCCTTCTGCTGCTCTGTAGTCCAACCCTTGTAAGTTCTTTCTCACTGTTGCACTGCAAGAGTTCAAGTTACGCAGCATCGTCGATGATCCGAAAAGTTTAACACCCGTTTCGTTGCAGTATTGTTGATACAATACTGCTTGACAATGAGGTTTCTCCAAGGGTGACGGCACACCTCGTCCGTATTGCAGTTTATGCTTTCTGGCCTCTTTCAGCGGAAACTCGGTGACTTTAGGATGTAAGCCTGAATTCTTTCTAAAATGGTCAAGTCCGCCATAACAGACAGAATTTGCCGGCGAGCTGCCCAGCATGGCGCATTGTAGTACGTTTCAGCAAGCAAGCGCATCACGGAACTTTTTTTCCTTTTTGTGAATCTTTGATTGTCCCCAGTGCCTTTTCAAATGGCCAGCATCACCAGGTGCAATCACATTTAATGCTGCTACGACCAAATCTTTGGCCTTTGAAACACGTTTTCGTCTTGTTCGCAAACTTGCGTCTTGCCATTTTTTCTTATACGCGCTAACCTATTCAATGTTGCACTTTCTTAAAAAGTCATTCAACTGCGTTCTCTGCAGTCCAAGCCGATTATGCAATTCAATTTCAGATGACGTGCTGCTACTGGTACTGGAAGGAGTGAAAAAACTTGCCTCTGACTGGGAATGAGAAAGCAAGTCATCCTCCTAATAGAAGAGGAAACGGAGGAGAAGATGTTTAGGTTTTCAATATTCCATACAACAACGAAAGTGCTCTAAAAATTTATTGACCACACCACTACTTACCACGAACGCTTCTTGTTGTCTTGAAGGAGTTGCTGAGGCGATCTCCTGACTTCGTTCAGGAGTGTTAAAACTTGCCTATGTCTTTGCAATGCTCAGCTGACCAGGTAAATGAGAAAGTAAGTCCTCCTGCTGATAGAATATAGGAAATGGAGGGGGAGATGTCTAGATCGTCATTGTTGTAGACAACAACGCGAGTGCCCATTGACCACAGGATCACTCACCTCTGAGGTTTCCTCTTGTCTTGAAGCAGTTGCTGTGGCGACCTCCTGAACTTCTGCCTCTGGTCTATCCTCTGGTGCAGGAAAGGAGAAAGCCATCTCATCTAACCCATACTGAACACGCAGTCTTGTTCTACATTGTTTACATATGGCCACCACAAAATGGAAACAACAATAATAATGTGTTTTCAGAGTCTTTTCTGCAAGAATACCAACTCCTGCAAGTTAAAGAGTACCTCGGAGTTACCCTATTTTGCAACAGAAAATAGTGCTAGTCTGGCATCCATCATGATGGTCCAAGCGAGGAGTTAAATGCTTTTGCCCACTATAGCTAACTTTTTTGCTTTCCTCTGTGCCATCCATTAATTCCCACTTCTTAGTGCGAAAGTGTTGATGGGCAGTAAAAGGAGCCCAATCCCACAAACCCACCTCGCTTAAAATAATAATGAAAAATACGAGAAATCGGCTCAGGAACGGTGCTTTGGTAAAAAAGGAAATGTACATACCAATTTGTGGTCAACTACTGTTGCATTGTGGAAGGCGAAGTGGCCTCATGGTTAGTGCGCTCGACTCCGGATCGAGTGGTCCGGGTTCGTTTCCTGGCCGGGGAAATTTTGTTGTGTTCTTGGGCAAGACACTTTACTCTCACGGTGCCTCTCTCCACCCAGGTGTATAAATAGGTACCGGTGAATTTAATGCTGGGGGTAACCCTGCGATGGACTAGCATCCCATCCAGGGGGGAGTAGAAATACTCCTAGTCGCTTCATGCTACAGAAACCGGAGATAAGCGCCGGCCTGATGGGCCTCCTAGGCTCTTAGCAGACTTTTACTGTTGCATTGAAAAGATTATTACATACTGGTTTAGATTCAATCACAGCTGGAATACTTACGAGAGCCAACAGGTAGTGGCACACGAGTTTCTATCAGCAGTTTTCTTGACTGAGCCCAGGTTTATCCCGCTGTACGCTTTTGGCGTCTTCTGGTTTAGTGTCCACTGTTCCGAACACGAAGAGTACCTTTTATTGGCCCGCCATCTAAAACTGCAGGTATCCTTATGACGACGGCATATCGTTGAGTTTAAACTAAGTTCTCTCACTTCAAAAATCCCTTCAAAAGGGAGAACATGTTTAAAGAAGGCCGGAAAAAACAAGATAAGATTTTAGCTTCCTGAGAAATCACTTTGGTCTGGAGAAATTAGGGTTCCAACCACTCCCACGACACCGAAATAGTTCAAGATCATCAAGAACGGGACGGGAGGGGGATGAAGGAAGTTGAAAAATAACTCTTCCATTCAAACCAGAAGCTGTAATTGTAAACATTAGCTTGCGATAATGCTGCAATACTGGTGGCACGTAGACTGCGCACCGGTGGCTCAGTTGGTTGAGCACGGGGCTGCCATGCGGGAGGTCGTGAGTTCGACTTCGGCCGGACCAACACTCAGGGTCTTAAAATAACTGAGGAGAACGTGCTACCTTTGTAATTACATCTGCAAATGGTTAGACTTTCAAGTCTTCTCGGATAAGGACTGTAAACCGGAGGTCCCGTCTCATAACCCTTGTTGGAAATTAAATAGTATGGGACGTAAAAGAACCCACTCACTATTCGATAAGAGTAGAGGACGTAGTCCCCGGTGTTGTGGTCTGACCTTATCTGAACAGGGGCATCTCTCACTTCCTAAAATAAAATTGTAATAAGCAGTCTGGCTAAAGTTCCCCGAAAAACATTGTAAATTAGTCCTGAAAAGCCCCGAGGGGGAGAGACTAATAGCTTCACTCACTCACTCACTTCCGGTGGAAAAACCGAAAGCGTTTGATGTCAAGAATGCGTCATATATTGCGGGAAAACGAAGCTAGCATCCATGTACAGGTCCTCACAGTTAGCAGGACCTCATATAAAGCTGAGAACAG
>NC_090872.1:38984092-38991592 GCF_036669935.1 Montipora foliosa
CTGATTGGCTTAGCTTTAAGCTTAAAAGGCCACTCCGGATCAAATGTTGTTATTCCAAAGATTCACATCGGATAGACATTTACTTGTTCACTTTGTTCCTCAAATAAGCCCTTGAAACCCCTGGGCTACATCGCACTTAGGAACCGCACAAGCGAAGCCAAAACTTCCAAGCAACTGTTAGTGTTTAGTATAAAGATTGGATCTTTGAAGGTAATTTACTGTGTACATTATATTTAGAATTGTCATTGTTAGCCAACTTGCAGGGGCACCCAACGAGGATATAGTTCAAAACCACTTAAACCTATCATTGTTAAATGTATTTTAGTATTTAAACGGAAGATATAGGCATATTTTTATCCTCTAAAATTTTTTTATCTGTTCGGATTCCCTAGCTGAATGTCTAGTGATCCGAAAATTGTAGGGATTAAAACTTACCTTTTCGAAAATTTCAGCCAGAAAAAAGGCTTCCGAAAATTCTAGGTGACCTTTTTAGGGTAAAAATCCGTTAAAAATGGGCAATTATACCATTTTTTAGATGTTCGAAAATCCTAGGACAGGCAGGCAAGCAAGAAATTTTAAAACAAATGTTCCGAAAATTCTAGATCTCAAATCGTCTTCCGAACAGATATTTTCCGAAAATTGACGTTGGGTGCCCCTGAACTTGATTCATTTTTGTCATGCAAGTTTTGTTTGTTATATAAATTATTCTTTTGGTTTGCATCGAGTATGTTTGAGTCGTAAAGCACTCAGATGAATTGACTCTATGTTCAGCATGAACCACTTAAATGAGAAACGTATCTTGTAGTCAAACATTTTTCTTTATATTAGAACCTGTCAATTCAGTCGTTATGCTCGACATAGTGTTCCAGATATATCTGAATGACGCAGAAAGTTAAGACTGCTAAGGTCAATAACAACGTCGTTTTGATCTCAATTCATCTATTCTGTTGCGCTGCCGAGATCGGAATTGCCGAAAACATTTCTTCCCAACTATGCTTCCAAAATTAAACTGTTATTTAAGATAGTGGACAATGCTAGCCCTTAAAAAAAATCAGCAATTTTCAACGTCCTAAGGTAAATTTACGTACAGTCGAAGACAAATCTCTGACCGACTTCGTGAATCCAGTTAGGGACTTGTTAGATTCTTCTTTGAATTGTTTGCATTTAAAAGAAAACCATTTTATGACTTTAATGTCAGCCAGTTGTTCGGGTGTCTGTCCCGAAAGGATCGATAGTTTTCAAGCAAAGAAATTGCAATTGAAGTTCCTGGTGGAATTATAACTATGGTTTTACTTTAGAGTGGAAGATGAATTGGTGTGTACTGAAACCTGCTCAGGCTAGCGAAGGTCTCGTTTCTTTTGCTTTCACTGGGCTGACGAGTACGAGAAAAGAGAACTCTGTCATGGGTTGAAACTCAATGTATTGAGCACGCGCGGCGGTTACTAACGCGAACGCGACTTCACGGGCGAAAAATGCCTGATTGGTAGAGGCCTTGTCATGTGACTTCAATAGCTCAATCAAACATAGTTGCCATCGGGTGTTTATCAGATCACCGTTGATAAAAAAAAAAAAAAGAAACCCTTTTTCAAGCTAGTAAAACTGACGAAAGTTTGGCCGGACTGCATAGTGCGTTTCTATGCCAGTGAGATTCTCTTTTAAGCCAACAGTGCTACAAGGTAAATTTCTTTAAAGATGTCAAGATCAACGCGAGTCTCGGTTGCTGTTACAGTGTTTGAGGACCTTTGAGTGGAAATTCGCGATCGTTTGTGGAGTTTACCGGCTAATGGATTACCATCTTGATTTCAGTTCATGCGTTTATCTTTTGAAAAGTGGAGCAAAAGATATACCTCTAAATTACCAAATGGTTTCTCTTCCAACTAAGTATTTACACAATATGTCCGCGGGGGCCCGCATCTAACAGAAACTGTTAAGATTTTCGTTTTTTTTTTCAAAATTAAGTTGTTAAAATTGCCATTCAAGTGGTCCATAGAGGCAAATTTACTACGACCGAGGGAAAAAAAGAAATGCATGAGGTCCCTGAAAATTTAGAAATGTATTTCAGTCGTTCAAAAATAAATTTTAAAGTGAATTTAGCAGCAATTATAACCAAAATCATCATCTTAACATGTCATAGCACCTCATATTGAATACACTAGAAGGAAACCTTTTTGCTATAGTTAATCCAAGCAAAGTGCCAATTGTTTGCTTCCCTCCAAATTATAAAATTAAACATAGATTAGGTTAACTCTGAATAGCCAAATAACAATATTCTACGTTGGGAATTTGATTCAAAAATCCAGCTTACTAGCAAGGAGAATTTTCTGTAACAAAATATTGCTACAACTAATAATACGCTTTCACCGCATTGTAGCTTATATTATATGATAGTGGGTTAATGTGACAACAAAAATACTTAATCAGGAATTGATTTTATCTTCCAGCAATAAAAATGCAGGAGGATATAAGATTAGGTATCTTCAAAGTTTAGAAAACCTGTTGAAGTTGATTCAGTGCCATCCTCCAAAACTTTTCACAAATTTCACGCTGGCCTACTAAATACCTCCACTACAGCAAATTATTTAACCTTTCTTTGCGGACTCTGGTTGCAACACAGTTGCTTCAACAATTTTAATCCCCTTCCATTAGATTTAACTTTTAAAAAAACCATAACTTCATATCTCTGTAATAATTGTTCAATAACATTGAGCAAAAGCATACAAAGTTGTACATTTGAAAGGGGCATAATCCCATGTTGCAGTTTTCTGGATAAGACTTCACAGAAATAACTCCTGTTGCCTTTCCATATGTAAAAATATTAATAATAATAATAATAATAATAATAATAATAATAATAATAGTAATCATTCCTACCATTTCCAAGGATGAATAAATTAAATTTGAATGCAGTAAGTGTAAGAAGTAAAGAAAAGTGGTCCAATTATTTCAAGCTGTAACTTATTTCCATCCTTGCTTTCAGTAGTCCCTGGATAGTGTTAAACAATGGCGGTAAAGTAAACAAACTGCCCCAAGGGGAATTCCCTTACGAAAATAACAGGGGTTCTTGTTGTTCCTTTTTGGAGAGAAAAAATAATTTGTGGATTTGTACTGCTTATGATGCTGAGACCAAACGGCTGGCAGAGTTGCTGCATTACATTTAAGGCTATCAATCTGAAAAATGACTGGAACTGTAGAACAATTTGGTAAGCGAGCAAATAACTTTTACTTATGAATTATAAAATTCTGGCCAGTCATTTGTCAATTTAGAACTGGTTCCTCTAAGAGGTCAGATTTCTTTAGCCTACATCCACAAAACAAGATTCTGTTACCTTTTAGGGTTGTTTTTAAAAAAAATCCCAACAAGTGGCCTGCCACGTTTATAGGGAACACTCCTCCGGAGCAAACTACATCTTCATGTTTGGATTCTCATTGGTTTAATGACTTTTATGATATATGCAAATTTGTTCTACAATAATACTCGAATACCATAAAAGTCTCTTTAACCTGTTTTTTTTTTTTTTGCAAAGTTTACTCCGTGAGCCACCAGCTTCACCTTTGATACTTTGTTCTAAAAGCCAAAGCAGTTGTATAGAAATTGTGGAGGTAATGATTAATCAGTCAGTTGTTTTGGTTCAAATCAAGAAAAAGAAAGTCAAAGTAATGATCGTACTTTAACCCTTTCACCCCTGTCTAAAGCCAGAGTATTTGCTCTGTCTAACACCTGACGATTTTACTAGACAAAGGGGAATCCCATGGAGTCAATGGGTTAATCACGCACTAAAAAAACTATGTTCCGTTAAAATATTATGTTCAATTCTACTAACGACCAAAACTGTACTAATAATTTTAATTACAGCTACGGTCTGTCAAATTTCCATCTGAGTTACCTGACAGTACTTCTCAACATATAAAAAATGAATTCTGTGGACTTAAGGACGTTCGCGCCAAAATCTTCCTACGGTGAGATTTTCTTCATTTCTCGCCTAGAGTTAGGTCATAAAGTACTTACTCCAAAAATGAAAAAAAAAATGGGGGTCACCGACTTTGTTTCGGAGAAAATGGCAGTGGAAAATGCCGTAATTTCAAGAAATCGGTCATAATAGCGAGATGTAGGCTCATCTGCTCATCCATCGAAAATCATAAAAATAAACTGTTGGAGTGAAAGTTTCCATGCATCGGTTTTTAGGAGTGAGATTTTTAGATAATTGTATGCCGCTAGGGATGTGGTAAACAGTAGAGTTCATCCTCGACGAGTGTTTTCGTAAGCTCTATCCGTTGCAACCACTATCGGAATTCGATGGCACGAGGAAAGAAAATGTTAAAAAAAGATAACTTCTTACGGTGAGAATTTTTTTATTTCATAATATTTTGTAGATAGTAAGTAAAGTAAGTGATTCATGATTTAAAAAGTAGGGGTCACCGATGATCTGAACGAGTAAAATCGATGTGATTTTGCAAAGCTCATGGAAAAGTTCGTTTGTCACGCTTTTGCGTGACCTGTCGGGCAAGGACTGGAACCCAAGAGAGGATCGATCGTTGAACAGATGAAAGGTTTTTACCAAAAAAAAACCTTTTTCGAGCATAGCAACGACGTTTTAAGCAGGGGTTATCTTCATTTGGTTGGTGTTTTGTATAATATCTCCCCATTGCCGTCATGCTCATCCTCTGGAGTGTGTTTTTTTGTGAAATTCAATCGCTGATAGTTTCCACGCAGGTCCGCACTATTCAAGCAGACGAGGACGAAAATACTCCTCAATTTTCACGAAAGTAAAGGAAAAGAACTTTAAAAACATGCATTCACTTTGAACTTAAGTTCGTAGGGTAATAAAAACATTAAAAAGAAACAGCCCCATTAAATTTACGCAACGGTTCGTCCTCGAGTTTTCCAAACTTTCAGCCACTAGTCTACTCGATCAGCCACCTTTTCCAGAGCTTTTCCATCCTCCCGCTCACTTCTCTTTGAAGTTTCATGATGATTCGGAAATAAATGTGTCATTCTTTTGCCGGCCTGTAATTTTTTCCTCGGCGTTTTTGTCGCCATGTTATTTTAACTGCTGCTTGAAAATTTTGTATGAAAGTCAAGTAGACTAGTGCACGACTGATAAAACCTCGCGAATATCAGTCGTGCAGTAGTCTACTTGATTTTCATAAATATTTTAAATCAATTTTGACTGATCACGATCTTCTCTGATCCAACGCTGTGCAAGTCTTACCGTCCACGGTTTTTGCAAAGGTTTTAAAACCTCAACTTCACTAATGCTCAAAGTAATGCGTGACATATTACAGTCGCGTTACATGCGCAGTAACGTTGCGCACAAACAATTAGCGCGAACGTCCTTAAACATTCCCAAATAGAAATGCCGTACATCCGAAATATGGTTACGTAAACTCTTCAAGATTTACCTGCTTTAGGAACTTCAAATCAATGAATATTTGTCCTGAAAACTACGTACACTTTTTAATGGTTTGCCCTTTAAAAGTAACATTCAGAAATAGTAATGAAAATACAACTGAGGCTGTTTTGCATTATCTACAAGACAAGACAACAATATCCTTTATTCAAACACGATCAATATTAAAGCAATATTAAATACATACATAGTTGTGCTAACTATAATAAAGATATAATAATGATATAATAAAAGTGTTCCGGACGATTTCACGTAGTTTCAAGGCGACAAAAACGGTAAAATTACGATTTATTCTCAACAAATTAAACGACAACGACGTAATAAAACACAAACTCAAAACAGTACCAAGGTCAGTCCATCACATGTAACGCAATGTGTCACGTGCCCGAATTTTGGCGCGAACATCCTCCCCCTCGTGTTCGACGGCGGGGCTAGGCGGCGAACACTACTTCGCACTGTCAAGTTAACACAGTTTAACGACAGGTTGGCTGTAGGTACCGGTCTTGGTACGAACTTCGGCTCCTCTGACTCTCCCGTCGTCCCCAGGGAGCGCTCTTAGCACACGTCCTAACAGCCAACACCCACGAGGGGAGTTCTCGTCGACGACCAGTACAAGATCTCCTTCACAAACGTTACGAGCATCTTTTTTCCACTTCCGACGTTACGTCAACGCTGGTAGGTATTCCCGGAGCCAACGTTTCCACAAGTGTTGGGTCATAACTTGTGCGTGCTTCCACCTCTTTCGGCTGCACAAGTCCTTGTCGTTGACGACATCCGGCGGGAAATTAGGGTTTCCTCGTCCGAGCAGAAAGTGATTAGGCGTTAAGGCTTCTTCGTTACGATAATCAGTGCTAACACGAGTCAGAGGGCGACCGTTCATTAATGACTCCACTTCAGCCATAAATGTAAGCAAAGTTTCATCATTGACACGCTGCTTTCCCACAACTGCTTTAAGCACTGTTTTCGCAGACAGGACGAGACATTCCCACGCACCTCCAAAGTGCGGCGAAGACGGGGGATCGATTGAAGTGGCACTGCACTCTTTCGTTGGACATCACCAATTCGCTCACTGTTTAGACGCTTGAGAGCTTGTCGGAGTTCCCTTTCGGTTCCGACAAAGTTAGTACCGTTATCCGACCAAATATTGGCTGGCCTTCCGCGTCTAGCCATCACCCTTCTGACTGCCATCAAGCAACGTGTACCGCCCGTGTAGTCAAGCACGTAAAAAGCACAATTTTACAGTTTTCGACGAAACGACAAATCCACTTTTTTTTTTAACGAAAAACGGGGAGCAGCACAAAGGAAGACTTCTTGTAGTTGTAAGCTTTTTTCGTATATTTCCGACGCGTTTCGTCTCTTACTCTTTATCTCTTTATCTCTCTTATTTCTTTATCGTTAGTAGCATCAAATTCTTCGAAGTATTTACGCTTTTGTATTTTTGTGGATTAATGTGTGTGTGTGTGCACTCTTTTGTCTTTTTAATAATATATTGTATTACGTCCCAGTGCTATCTTAAACTTAATTTCTTAGTCTAATTTGAGGAAGCCCATAGCTCCATAAGCTCTTATAGTTTCTTTATGGGCTTCCTCGCCTTTTTTACAATTTTTTGTATTTTGTTTATTAAATCGGATACATTATATGTAATCATGGCAAATAAGACCTTGAAACCTTGAAACCTTACTGGGACTTCCTCAGGGAATGAATACAACTAGCAAAGAACAGCATATAAACACGTTGTGTGCGTGAGTGAAACTTCCGATAGACGTGAATAATAATTCAACTATGCTGTAAAACGGGCGTAGCAAGAAACGCCTTAATACCTATGTTATTGCATGTTGTTATATTTTTGGGGGTCATACGATTAGCGCTACTCGTACAGCTTCGTAAGACTTCGGGGATGTCAAGATCAATCAGGTGAGGGAAATCCTGCATCAACTAATGTGGGAATAGTAGGATGTATCTCAATCTTCCTTTCTCCCCACTTTTCCTTTAACGGGTCAGGTAATTTCTGTAACGCAGCACGCGTGTTAGTCGAAGATGCAAAATCATGAGGGCATCCCAAACTCTTCATCGTGGCGACAGCATTGTGTAG
>NC_090872.1:38994092-39011592 GCF_036669935.1 Montipora foliosa
TCTCCTTATATATTAATTACTTTTGCCATGTAGGAAAAGAACAAACATGTGGGGTGTAACCAAAAAAGGTCCATGACAATAAAGCTTCCTTTCAGCCTTTTCAGGAACAACTATCCATTGTCAACCATCACTTGACTCAAAACAGATTCCTTGATCCAACAACACATAACAGTCCCCTAAAACCAAAATTACATCATTAAATGCTTCTAGAAAACAATAGGGGCTGGACAATCTGCGAGCCAGCAAACCATGCCAGCCATGCGAATCTCGCATTTAAGTTTAAGCACCCATTTTAAAACGGTTAGCTTTCAATAACTGTGTAACTCGCATGTTGACTCGCATGGTTCGCCATATTGGCTTGCATGACTCGCACTCATGGCTCGCATGACTCGCATGATTCGCATGGCTAGCTGGCTCGCACATTAAGGCCGTTTATACGAGAGAAAATAAGCCGCGGCTTACTCTGGCCGTGGCTTACATAAGACGCGAACACCCCCGCATAAATGGTACAAAATCTACTGTCACGGCTTTCTCAAGCCACGGCTTATCCTCGCCTGGGAGTTTATATTCGTATAAATAGTTCGTTTCGCGTATTATGTACACCGCGACCAGAGTCAGCCGCGGTTTCTTTTCTCTCGTATGAACGGCCCTATTGTCCTAACTCAAAATGATAGACTAAAAAAATATGATTAGTGTTAAACAGTCACGAACCTGAATCTATAGATATCTATATACACCTATTCCCTACACTTCTACTATTCCAAACACTATTTTAACTAAAACATGGATTTTGGAAGGGGTAAAAACGGGCCTTAAACACAAATTTATTGCAAATCCACAACTTGGTAACTATTTCAAAGCAAGGATCGGTGAGTTGTGACTGCTAAAAAGTATAATAACTGAACCACTCACCAGAAAAGGGAATATAAATGACCTTAAAAGCAGCTATTTAAAATCTTTGTTAATAGGGTTACGTTCCCAATGACACAATTACACTCAAACTCAAATTCACATCTGATCGAATCATTGATCATTCATTTAGAGGTGCTGATCGTAAGGAGTACTTAATATCGTAAGCGAAAATAACCTTCACGTTGCCAGGAGCCCATGGGCTCCTGACGTTGCACAATATTGCCTGTCCCTGCCACACGCCACAAGCCAATTCTGTGACACATCAACGAAAACCTTTGGAAACCTTCTTAAATTTCTGCACATTACAGTAACTTTTTGTACTAGGTGGCAACAAACTTTGGCAAGATTTCCGCACAGGTCCCTACTTCATTATGCATACGCTCCTTTGTTTCAAGAAAACAATAGCGATAACAATAGACGTCCTCTAAGAATACTTTCCACTTGAAACTGGCGTTAAAACTAGCCTTGATCGCTCTAAAAAGAACGGAAACCAACAAGCTACCGATTCTCAAACGGTGGCCATTTTTCTGATCTTCTCGGGAGTTCTTTTCTCACGAGAGCCAATGATAGTCCCGGAAACGTATCACGTGGCATATTGCGCAGCTCATATGCAGACATTTTTCTCCAGTGAAGAACGCGACAGCGAACGCATCCTCACGTTCTACCTCATGTTTTGTGGGCTCACTTGACAAAAGCGGAATTACTGTAAATGACTGCGCAGGTCACAGAAGTCTCACGTCACTGTCAGCAAACATAGCATGAGGCATGTGGTTTAATTAAAGAGTGCCATGCAAGGTTGTGGACAGTACAATCGTCTGATGAAAGTGAGTTTAGACCCATGGCAGAGGTCTCTTTTCCCGTACAGCGCAAAAAGAAACTAAAATCGCGTTTTCGTGCAAAATTAAATCTGGTTGCCGCAGATTGTTGTTAAATGGTCTCAAACTCGAAAAAGCTTGTTTTCAGAAATTTCTCTTGGCGTTCAATTTAACAAGCAATGAAAATAAGTTTTGTGTCTTATGAGTGTTACGGAGACTCAATCCTTGGTACATTAATTTAATTCTGCGGCCCTGTCTGCGAAAGGAATCGCTGGAGCCCAGATTTAATCGAAGCTTGTTGACTACGCCGTCAACTGTCTACTGGCACAATCCTGCTAGTACGATAGCAAGAAAAATAACGATCAAAACGACCTCTAAAAACTTGGGTGACTGAGTCACACTTAATGCAAAAGAAGAACTTCTTGATTAATCTGCTATAAAACGGGATCAACATATCCCCAACAGGCCCTAGTTCAAAGGATGGATAGCGCTATCCGCTAGATAAATCACTATCCAGTGGATAAGTCATAGCGAAACCAATTGCGCTATCCAATGGATAGTGATTTATCCGGTGGATAGCGTTATCCAGTTTTTGAACAACTGTGGCCACAACTAACCGAGGTTAGAGGATTACGGACAGGGGGAGAATATTTCAGGACAACGACTGTAAATTCTTCAATTGTCTACCCCACCGCATAAAGAACACTACAAGTTCACATGATTTCGAGTGCAATTCGAAATAAATGAGCGCGATAATTAATTTTTTTTTTCAAAAACCAACAAAATATCTTGCATACGTGGAAAATTTTCAAGATTGCTTTTCAGAAGTAAGAATAATAATTTTTCAATTATGCAGAAGCAGCGCACCCGTGTAACGTATAACGAATCACGTATCCAGATTTTGTGTCCTTCAGGTTTCGAATTTGATTAGCTATCTGTGACCTTCTTTGATCATTGTCCAATAAGAATTTTTGGTTTTGTTACCTCTTCTTGCACTGAATTACGTCTTTTCTGCAGACCTCTAGTCTGCAATTATGTTGCCTGAAAACTGCATTTCTCCAAGCCAATAGGAAAATTTCACGATGGCGTCATTTAACTATAACTACCAAAATTCAGTTTGTTTTTATTTTCTTATTTAAATTATATATTCCCAGTAGGGTAAAATAACCACACCAATAATTAGCATGAGACAAGGAAAACCTGGAGGGTTCTGGTGCTAGTAGCCAAATGGCGTTATCATGAAAACGTCCTATTTGAATGGAAACATTTTTTTCCATGTGTATCACTACTGTAACAACATTATCCATGCTCCCTGGGAAAATTTCATTCGATTTTAACCACCGATTTATAATGTGAGATCGTGACAGAACGAAAGAGAGATGTTAAAGGGGCAGTGTCATGCGATAGCATACGCAGTACTTTTCACACGCAGCGATTTTAACAGACGTTATTATTTTTTTTTTTACCTTTTCTGTTCAAGTCTAGACTACAGCTTTAGAAAAGCACTAAAATGCATATTTATCTATCATCGCAGATTTGGAGTCCAAGAAATAAAA
Source organism: Montipora foliosa (assembly GCF_036669935.1). Classification (NCBI taxonomy): domain Eukaryota; kingdom Metazoa; phylum Cnidaria; class Anthozoa; order Scleractinia; family Acroporidae; genus Montipora; species Montipora foliosa. Next base: position 38,997,376 of record NC_090872.1, read on the forward strand.
TCGAACAAAAATATGATACCATGTTTGTTTTCTGCGTGACAGCTGAATTCAGTAAAGTGTGACCGGGAACACTGTCAGGGGTTCAAGCCCGTGTCATGAAAAGTCTTTCCTGTCCCTTCCCTGCTAAGTGGTGACATGGTGTGTAGAGTATTCTGCGCGTATGTTTGGTAAATTTGAGGGGGTACTTGTAATATGCGAGTATAACTGAATAGTTTTTTTTACGGCAATAGTAAAGCATTTTCGTGGCAAAATGAGGTTTGCGTCTTTCTGTTGTGTTAGGACAACCCTAAAACCCGGAATCCGGAATCCGGAATCACAGTACAATACAGAGAGTAAACACTATCCTAAACATTCATAAAAGCTAACCTTAGGCCTAATTAGGCCTAAACAGTTTGTTTAGGCCTAATTAGGCCTAAGGTTAGCTTTTATGAATGTTTAAAAGCTACCCTTAAACCTAATTAGGCCTAAACAAACTGTTTAGGCCTAATTAGGCCTAAGGTTAGCTTTTATGAATGTTTAGGATAGTGTTTACTCTCTGTATTGTACTGTGATTCCGGATTCCGGATTCCTGGTTTTAGGGTTGCCCGTTGTGTTAACTTAATTGGATATACCATGCCTCGTGAGTTTGTATTTATTTATCTTGATTTCTACTCTCAAAATTACCTCCAGAACCTACTTTTTGCGTAGAATAAGCTTTTAGAATGATGTTCTTGTCTTCCGTGGATATACTTGACGATTCGGGAACATTTTGTGAAAAAATGTTATAACGGGTCACACGCGCAACTTGATCGCCCGAACGTGCCCGATTATGCGTAACATCCACTTGGCCTTTTGACATCCCATTGAAAAAAACTCAAAAAAATATTCGCGAACAGGTCGATTTCTCTGAATTTGAAAGGGTGATTGCTAACGAATGGAGAAAAATTTTCACAATAACTAAAAATTCCTGTGTTAAGCATGAGAATTCGACGAAGAAGTAAATGCGACATTTGTTGCGTGCGTTGCTATTTTTGTGTTTTGATAGTTATGCACATTTTGACAGAATTCTTAAGTTATGAAAAAACATTTACGGATAGATCGTTAAAAAATCTTTATTTTTAGCGGTTATTTGAACATAAAAGATGCAACGCTTTACGAGAAATAAATGTGGTACGCGAGGAGACAGGAATTTTATTTCTCTCACAAATGATTTTGTCATTGTGGTGTAAAATGAAGTTTATTTGGGAAGACAACAATATTTCTTTAACTTCCTCGTTAATCCAATTTATTGCTACGACTTTATACTAGTGCGAAGATTGTTTACATGCTTTTTGCGAATTTTGAGTGTCATGAAATTATATCATTTGCGTGACAATATATCCCTAGGGTTACTCTAACACAAAAACATTCGGATAGTAACAAATTTCATATTTATTAACCATTTCTTCTGCTTTTGTGCTTGTCAGCATTGTGGTTTGCGATAATTTGCAAGTCTGTTTTTATATCTCATAGATGTTCAGATTTTCAATTAAATGGCCGCTCAACCTCGCGATTGTGTAAATAGTTCACCCTGAAGTCAAAATAGATACGTTTCTCAGGAACCCGACAAAGAAGGCTTCCTGACCCGACAGTTGAAATGTAAATATTCAGTTAAATATTACAACAAAATTAAAAAACCAAAGACGGAAGTGGCTAAAAAGTACATTGTTTTACTCTGAAAACGACGAACGATTAACATTCTTTCCCGTAATTCATTCAGTTGACACAAGGTGATCACGTGCACCTTTATGGTTGCCTAGCACCTGATTAATTTCTTCTTCCCTACAAAACATCATAAAAGTCAGAGTCTGCAGAAATTTCGTGTTTTTACGATAGATTGTCATTAATCTTTCGATGAGAATTTGATTCAGAGTTATATGAGTTCCCACTTTACTGCGCGGTTCAATTTTTGTATCGATGTTGCGATTTGTTCTATCATGAACTTTATCAGTTGCTTCCACACGATCCGCAAACTTAATTAGATGCAAAAAATTATATATGACGGCTAGCTAAGGTGTTATTTCTGTAGACTTGTGTCTTGCGGAGACCCATGGTCGTGTGCCTCAGCGTCCAGGCAGAGACCCGGCCCCTCCGCAATCTGGTTGAATACATCCAGGAGCAGTGGATAGACAGTACCATCTTCCTCCCAATATATTGGAGTGTATTCAAGCAATCAATCCGGACCAACAATGGTATAGAGGGGTGACACAACGCTCTCAACCGCCGAGCCGGTGGCAAATGCAGATTAGAGTTTTACCAGTTAATCGAACTCCTTCATCGCGAAGCTCGCCTAACTTCTATCACCATCAAGCTTATATCAGATAAGAAGTTAAAGCGGATCCAGAGAAGAGAGTACAGGCAACTTGAACAGAAACTGTTCGACGCTTGGGAGCAGTACCAGACCGGCAACAAGAACGCTTCGCAACTACTCAGCTGGTGCTTCCATCTGAATGGACCTGCTCGTGGCCAGTAAAAACCTAAACGTCCCCACATACATTGAGTTTATTAGAATTAATCGCCAATGATCTGTTGTTTAATTAAGGAGCGGGAGTCACGCGGACAACCCAAGCGTCCTCGCATGTAACAAGTAAAACTTACTGATTATTAGTATGACTATTACTCTCAAAAATGTTGCTTGTTGTAAATAAGTTTGTACGTAACAGTGATACGAAGCATGTTACGAAGCGCAAATCTGTAACGAATTTACTCTAAAATGTCGCGAAATGAACACGCATCGTGTAGAATTACCATCGTGCATCACAAACTTGCATTAAGAGTGTAATTGGAGAACCGTGTAATTCGAAACTAGAGATTCTTCTGTATTTGCACAAGTTGTTTATACGCGTATAAAGGCAACTTAACTTAAAAGCGTCGGCTAACATTTGTTGTTTCAATTCACCGCACCCAGTACGAATCAAATCGACGAAATTCAAATGGACTGACTCCAAAGCAATTTTCCCTTTCGTAAACAAGCGATGCCATTTGGGCGAGACCCTGACTACTCGTTAATTTTTAATTTGCTGACCAAAAAAAAAAAACGAAAACGAAAAAAAAGAAGAGAAGCGGGTCTCGTTTCGTGGACATCATTCCAGTTTTCTTTTTGAGATGGAATAGCCCGTTTCGAAAATTTTATAATTATTATTATTATTATTATTAGTAGTAGTAGTAGTAGTAGTAGTAGTAGTAGTAGTAGTAGTAGTAGTAGTAGTAGTAGTAGTAGTAGTAGTAGTAGTAGTAGTAGTAGTAGTAGTAGTAGTAGTAGTAGTATTTAACACACTCGGGGATTTTAACTGAGAAACGTTTCTAATTTGAGACAGAATAAGGTCACACGAAGCGACTGAATACATGAGACCCACCCCTTAAAAGGTTTAGCCACACCAGTCGAGTTTCATCAACTCCATCTGACTGAATAATTATTCGGTTTAATCGATGTTGACTCAGACGATATTCTAATATCAGTTGATGATAGTAAAAAATATATTAATCATTCATTGAAAACTGCCAGTAATTAGCATCCACGATTTCCATTCTGTAACAAATTTTAATACAATAGACGTTTCTTCGATATTTCTTCGACATTTCATCGTAAAAGACCAACCTCTAAAGCCTTAAACTCCAGCTTGTTGTGTGCATATCTTTGAGAAACGCAGCCAAGAATTTATAATTTCAATTATCAATGCAATCTTGTTATAAATATAGATAGAGTAAGGTATGTACATTCACTTCACTTTTCATGAGAGTCGGTGAGAGTGTTGGCAACGAAGAAGACAACTCCACCAACGCATGAAATGAAAAAGATAAAAGGGGTCATAAGGGGTCCTGGTTTTCATTTTCCCCGCTACTTCAACCTTGTTGATAATGTAGTTGTTTTACGCGAAGAAGATGAAAATCAACATCAATTGAGTAAATATCACTTTTGAAATAATGCAAGTTTTCATTGAATGGATGTTGCCGTTGTCGTCGCGAAAATCCTTTATTGCATGGCTTAATTATGAATTTCCTCCGCGCTATTTCGGTTCCTTACCTTTATCTAAACACAGATAATGAAAATACTTGTGAACGCAATATTTATCTCTTCTGCCATTCAAGATGGAAAATGACACACCTGACGCCGGATACCAAAAACACGACAGGGTTGGAAAAAAAGAAAGAAAGAAAAAGAAAGGAAGAAAAGAAAATGGAAAAAGCGCTGGGCTTTGTTGGTATTGATGCTTATCAATCACGGTGACCTTATCTTCTCGATATTTAATCAGGAATTCTCAATAAGGCATCCAGTTGGTATCAATCGAGACTATTTCTTCGATACTGGAGTATTTTTGGCATTTTATGTGGGCTCTTTAGATAAAGAAATCAGTTTCATCAATATTTTAACTCTTAATATAGTAGTACACAGAAAAGATACGAGCCTCAGAAAACCAATGATTACTATTATTGTTTCTTATTTAATTTTCTTTCCCTTTTCCAGACAAATTTGTTCAGGGATGATGATTCCTGAAACTAATCTTTATGAGGAAGCTACTACTAAATAGCATTGTATTGATTAATATCCACTTTCAGCCGTTTTGGTTGGACACAGAGTTTCACAAGCTTACCTTTAGTTAGACTGAATAGACAAAAAGTTCTTCAAATGTAACTCGAATGGTATTAAATACTTTAAGGTCGGCTAGGGGAAGAGCTCCGACATTGATAAAATGGGTCTTATCGACTTGAATTTTCAACATTTGTTTATATGGCTCGCCAGGGCAGACAAGTTAATTCTTGAACAACTGTTATCACCGACATCTTTTCAGTACACTCGAAAATAGAGTGAAATATTTGATAATTGTGAATGATTAACACTAAACGCCCAGTGACTTTTCATTTCTTCAGAAAGACTGAGTGGATCAGGAAATGAAATTTGTGAACCTGAATTGCTCAATGTATTAGTTTTAATACAACATATTTTTTCATCAATTATGTTAATGTAATGGAGAACAATGATTCGCGGGAAAAAGGGGACCATAAACCAAATTAGCATTTCTGATTCAAATGTTTGATAACCGCTAAAAACCAAAATATATCTTGGGTTAAACCAGAGTCACTGAAAGGAGCTTTGAGCGGAATTTTTCTTTGTCAAATACTCTAGCAAAATAAAATTATTCCTGTCCAACTTAATACGGTTCAGCCTTTGTATTTGTCAAATATGCCTTGTATATACGATTTCAAGATGATTTACTAAAGCATTTGATTTTTGCTACAGCCTCAATTATTCGTTTTATAACTTGTTAACATCTGAATTTATAAAATTCTAGACTGACAGATGAAAGTAGCGAAAAAAAAATGACCCTTTCATCCTAAACGCCACATTGAGAAGAATTATTCATAATATAGTATAATATAATATAAAAAAAATAATAGCTGTTTTATAATTTTCAATGATACCTTATGAAAACGTGCTTTATGGCGAAATAATCAGCGAGGTAACAATCACTCTCAGCTGTACAAAAATTGATTCTTCGATAAAAAAGACAATTTAGGCAAAACCCAAGCTAGTGTTCCTCTTTATGGCTTCAACGTGAATGAAAATCTTTCTAAGAAGTAATTTTTCGGCGCACCCATCCTTAGCAAACAATTTGTGGACGGTATTTGCGCCTGAGGTCCATCTATCTAAAAATTAAATTTCGCTAAAATTATGAGGGTCGCGGTGAAAGAGGAGGCCAAAATTGATTTTTTAAGTACAATCTATTTTGTGGTCCTAGTTTTTAAGTAAGATATCTACAATAGGAGGTAATATCGAATTTAAAATAATTGTGCTTTGGAAACAATCCCCTACGAACAATGTCTGTGTTTCAAGACAATTAATGCATTTGCTTATGAAGGCAAATAATAAACGGAAGGGACAAAAGGATATGCATCGGATTTGTAATCAAGGGAGAAATATCTTTTTACAACCATTTTTTTACGAGTTGATCCATACACCAAGACACGATCTGGTTTATCGTCAATAGGCCATCACTAGATCTTGAAAATCGTTTAATCAATGTTCTTTTGGGTTGAAAAACAAACAGCAGTAGGTTTTTTCCTTGCATTCTGAAAATTACATTTTAAGAAAATGATGTTCCTAGCGTGGGAGGTGGTCGTGGAAAGCTGAGCCCGGTGACTTTATTCTCAGTACGTCCTCCCTTTCAATGCGTTTTATTTGCACAGGCGGATCGAAACCAATCCCCAATCCGTATATCTTATTGGCAGTACCGACGTTATTTATTTTATTTATGAACGGGAGCAAGCGTTTTGATTTCCAATCTGAGCGCTCATAAAGCTGCGTACCAGCGAAACACGAAAGTCATCTTTGGACAAAAAAATAACAATGATGTGATTAAGCCATATGAGCCTGTTCTTAATTGCCCTTCTGTGAACAAACAAATTGAAACTCACCGCATACAGCTCAGCATTAAAAACGGTTGCCAAAAGAGCGGAAAGCATTCTATTGAGCATTCTTTTCTTTTATACTTCAGTACGGTGATTTTGATTCAACACACAGTGTGTTTCGTAATATTTTCAAATACGAGCAAGTTGAATCGGGCTTTTCCATGACAGCTTAAGTGTTTGAGGGAACGATGATGACAACATTTACTTTATCGTTCTCGAGTGTAGATTATGAAATTTTTTATGGTTTACCTGGCGCTATAAGGCTCAATAAACGTGTTTAGGTAATGTAAACACGCAGAAACAACATAACAAGAATGTATTTTTACTCTAGGCATGCATTTTGTCCAACGTTTAATTTAACAATTTGTGGTTCGGTTTCTGCTATTAAAGAACTTAGGCGGCATTTTTTCCAACTGGTTTACTTGGAATATTGCTTGTTGAAGTCAAGACCGGAAGCCTGCACATTGTGCTCTGACTTCCGAATAGTGAAGCGTTCGGAACACCCTGTCATTCAGTCTTTGGTTGTGTAATTAATTTTAACTTCGAGTAAATACGCCGCTCTTAAGTTTCCACGCACGAGATAAATAAAAGGTTAAACGTGTAAAAGGAAAGCGCTGAAATGTCATCCGGATCCCCTTTTGTAATTATCAGTGTAAAATATTTCCACCTGTCTCTAGACGCCCATGAGGTGTCCAATGCAAATTAAGAATATAATATAGTATATATTCAGAACATAAAGCCTTGGTGGACACATTTGTATCAACATTCTGGAGAACTCCTTTTGTATCATCTGTGCTCTTCTCGGTGAGTCGTTATTAACATCCTCTTTTGACCATGCACCGTAACAAAAAAAAACCCTCTCTTGTTGCTTTATGTTCATTCTTGTTTCTTGTACAGTCGTCCAGCTGCATTATTGACAAGTAATGCTTGCATGGCTTATACAAAATTCTTTCGTCTAAAATGAAACCTTCTACCGGCAAACCGTCACTTGTTTCAACTTAGAGTATTTTTTTACGGTTTTAATGTAAAATATAGCACATTACGGTTCTTTTTTCCCTTGAGATGATTTATTTTCTGTAACAAGAAAGTCCCAATGAATGTCACCGACACATCCCTGTCAGTTGCACTGGTTATGATAAATTTAAAAGAGTCAGTGAGCGAGGCAAAAAACTAAGGGTATAAATATAGATAGAGAAATATGTTCTTCAAGTACCATGGTGCCATGTGCCAAACGAGAAAAAAATCGAGATGCGAATCAAGGAAACATCATTATTTATCAGGGACAATTTTGATACTTACGTGATCCAATATTGGATAGAGAATTAAACGAAATCAAATGCTATATCTTGTGTGATAGTAACTTGACAATTAGTAATTTGCTTCCAGACGGATACCTAATGTTACAGCTAAGACTTCTAATCGATGATTTCCAAGAAAGAAAAACTATATAACGATTGAGGTGGATCAGTAACTCGGATAAAAGGTCACTCATTCGATCAGGAACTAAAGTAACCTATTTAAATGAACTAAGCCCGGAAAGTTAGAGTTTACTTCAACTTTCATGGCCGTCTTCGTTCGAGCAAAATTGGCCTCTACTTTTTACTAAATGTTTTTTTGTCTTTCCGTGATTTGTTTTAATTTTCATACCAGATGTTCCTGTATTTTGAAATCTACGAACACAAGGAATAATTTTCTTGATATTTTTAGCTGGCTTCGAAACATGGATGGATTCATCAAAAGTCTATTTGAAATTACTTCAAACGGGACATTTTCTTCCAAATTTAGTTTTCTTTAAAGAACAAAATTCCAATTTCATCAGATGACTGTGAATCAGAGTTAATTTGAATAATAGTCATTTCACACCTTCAAGGGTTGATAGGCGGTGTCGCCTAAGCCTCAAATTATGCACATACCATATGCCACGATTCTGTGGCTTTGCAGCTTATGCTTCTTCATATTTGTGTGTTTATTGTTCCTAAATCTCGGCAAAGCCAAAAAGGCATCAAGTCAAGATCAGGGTAGCCCTACAATGAAAAAAAAAATTAGAAAGTGATGGAGAAGTTGATGGGTATTTTCATTTGGTTACTAAAGGGTTTATAATCATTTGTGGATCCCAGCCGTATTCATTTTCTAAACTGATTTATCTGCTCGTGACGAATGCATTACCTTTTTAAACAGATTAAATAATACATGGTCATGATGACAATGATAATTTTTAGGGGACATAACGCAAAAAACATGAAGGAATTGGTACTAAAAATAAGACTAAATAAGATGTCATGGTAAATTAAACTAGATGAATTTGTCATTCAATGTGATGAAAGTACAATTAATCTTCTGATGATTATTTCGACAGGAAAAGAAAATTCGACATCACATTACATGTCCTATTATTTTGTTTGTCAGATATTTCCTTGCTCAATCACATCACGTCAAAAATAGTCATGATTATTGTTCCAGTTACTTACGGGGTAACCCATGATAACTACGAGAACAACTTTAGTAAATATCTTTCGAAACTGCCTTATTATCGTCTAAATTGGCAAAAAGAGGGCTTTCCAAGATATATTTCAGTTCGATCAAATCATATAAATAAATATCTAATTAGCTTCCTGAAATGTTCCAATTCTTCAAGAGCACGATTCTTTTGAAACATGTACATTTAATTTCTTTTTTTTTTTTTTTGCGAATGACTAATTAAGACAATTATAATGTTCCCTGGAGGCTGCTTTCAACGAATTATTTGATTTTTACTATTTTTTTTTTTTTTGCATCTTAATATTCCCTTCATTTGACGTTTCTTTCCCACCAATGCGGTTGTAAACAGAATTCAACTTTAAGGTTCCAATTAAACAGTTGATCTCACGTAATCATTGTCTGCTTCTCTCTAATATTTAACCGAATACATCCGGTGTTCAAAAAACTGAACGGAAGGCTTCAAATATAATAGGTATTCATTATTTACCATGTTATTCACGTTCCTTGAGTGCAACTGAACCATTTTAAACGATGCTTTTAATATCTATCTGCATATAGCTTAGCGTAAAATGTTAAAGATTTTCGTCAAAATGTAACCCAAAAATCGTGACTTGTTTCTCTGATAAATACCATCCCTACAATTTTTAAGTTTTGGCGTTCGTCTGGATTCATCCTTCTAGATAGATAGGTCTTACAACATGATTCCATACTTTTGCAATTTTACGTATTTAAACATCTTTGCAGGTAAGGAAACTAAAACAGAAGTAACTGCAACTCCAGATGATAGCAAATTACAAATATGCATGCCTTCCCAAGAAAATTAACTAATTATTGCAAGCAGCGACACTGGTCTCTTTTTTACGTACAGTCTACCTTAGGTGCTGCATACCGGCTAGATTTTCGATTTCAGGATTACTGGGCCCGGGCTTAGGACACGATTCCGACAATTGTCTGTTTCGTTACTACGCTGGTTTAGTGCAATCGCGCACGTTTCGCTGTCACTCCGCGGTTGCGCTCGTTTACTTCATAGTTTCCTTTTGGCAAGTATTCTTTAAATTTATAAAATATGGCGACACTGCCATTCTCTTACTTTGAAGCGATCAAGGTTTTTTTAACAAGAAAATTTGGTGTTATCAAACGTGTTGATAAAAGTCGAATTACCACCGTGAACGATTTGGAAAGCTGACGTTTCGAGCGTTAGTCCTTCGTCAGAGCGAATTGAGGAATTGTGGGTGTTGTTGGTTTTTATGCGGGTGTGGAAGAGCTTTGCCATCGGTGGAAATATGGTAACATGAATTTGGGAATAAATAAAAGGCGTGAGAGGCGTTCATGGATTCCGTGGGGATAGAGTGTACCTAGTTGAAAGATGAATTTCTGTTCCGCCAGGTTCTTACTTTCTGTGTTCCCTTGGTGTAAGGATAGGCCGCAAATAGTCATGTTGTGGTGGGAGTGATTAGGAAGATTAAAATGGGGCGCAACTGGGTTTGATGCATCCGTGTCGTTTTTTTCTACAACTCGTAGGTGTTCGCGAAAGCGGTCCGCCATTTCGCCTACGTAGGTCTTCTTACATAGTGAGAAGATTATGAAATATATGACATTTGCGGAGATGCATGTAAAAGTGGTCAGTGATTTTAACGGATCGATTCGATCCTGAGATCGTAACCATGTTAGAAATAAAAGGACAAGTTTTGCATCGTGTGCGTGCACATTTGAAAGTTCCCGGCTCGTTGTCAGACTTAAATGCGCTCTAACTAGAAAGTTACCTATGTTTTTGTCGCGTTTGAATGAAATAAGTGGTGGTCGAGGAAATATATGTTTAGTTTTGGGATCATTGCGGAGAATTTTGAAGTTTTTGAAAATTACATTTTTGACTGCAAGGTTTTGCGGATGGTAGGTGAGGGTGAATAGAATTCTATTGCTTTCTTCGTTCCGTGACTTTTGTAGTGCGGTTTTTCGATCGATTTCTTGGGCACGATATTTACCTGTGGTGACAGCGGAGTCTGGGTAGTCACGTTTTTTGAGTTTTTTTTAGGTTGTTTTCGAACATTGTTCCATTTTGTTTCTCCTTTGAAGTAGTTTTCAACATTGTTAACTTCCTTTCCAAAAAAAAAAAAAGGATTGTTGAATGACAGTCTCCTTTTAATGTCCACATGTCGTAACAGCAGATCAGCTTCAAAAATACTAATTTATAGTTGATGCCCGTGCCCCCAATTGAAACAACAGCTTCCCCTTTCGCAACCATTGTTCCACGACAAAATATCAAATAATTAACAATTATTCCATGAGCGCGCGTTGGATATGAGATGGTAAATAGCCAACGAGGCGCGTAGCGCCGAGTTGGCTATAACCAGTCTCATATCCAACAAGCGCGAATGGAATGATTGTTTTATTAAATTCCTTCAACTCCAAAAATTTGGTAGTACGAAATACGAGCGGAAAAAGCGAGCAAATCCGAGCGAAATCGAAAAAACATTGATGAGAACTGATGCGATGTTGTGTAATACCTTGTTGTCAGACAGACGCAGGCTCGTCACAAAAACATTTCTTGCCTTTTCGCGGACTTCTAAACGTCGGAATTGATCCAAACTTTCCACAAAAAAAGTTTTTTTCTCCTTTTTGGCTTTATTCAAAGAGAAATTTGGTATTCCGACGAACACATTTTTAGTTTAGCAACGCTTAACGCAATCATTTACCATATAAGGTCAAACCAAGGTATATGAGCTGATAACCGAGATTGAGTGAGCCAATCAGAGCACGCGAAATGCATTATCCGAGGTTGAGAATTTAATAACAATGCTTGCATCACAACCCTGCCATCACGGAACGACTTTTATTCAGCAGATCGTAAACTATAGATGGTTTTAAATTTTTAACTAAATCAGCGAATTTTACATCTCGATAGGTGTGGATGGAGGTTCATCTTTTTCTTGTGCTTAAAGTTTTAAAGGAAGTGATTTTGGAGATAAGAACATTTACGACCTCAGACTCCGGAAAAGCACTGTTTCCTCCGTGCAGAACACATACGTGGCGTTGATTAACGCGATGTCTATTAGAAAAAAATAAACTTGCTGAAATAAAAGTAGTAAAACGCTCTATGCAGTTGCTTTCGTGCAAAAAGTGCGATAATACACGCAAGGAATGGAGATAATTACTTAACACATGCATTTGTGGTTACAATAAAGCCCTCCTACATCCTCAAAAGTCATTAACAGTCATTTTCTGCAGTTTGCGGACGTCATTTATCGGTATAAAATTTGCTTCCCATCGAGATTAAAAGTTAAATTATTGAAACATCTATTTAATGAAACAATGCATGCAAATTTAGAGTGAGTGGGAGCCGTAGTGGGTATAAAAAGTGAACTGTAGAATTGCTGATAATCTGCAGTACTGCGCAAGTACATCCTTCAACTTGGCGTTCGTAAGCATCATTGAAGTTTGTTGCAACTTTTATTCAAAGATTATATTAACAAAAGATCTTTTTCAATATTTACTGAATTTATCAGTTTTGATTTTGGTCAACTTTTTTTTCTTTAGAATTTAGTACCGTGATCAAATCTAAAATAAAAGAAATATACAAACAATTTTTTCCTTTTTCAGGTGGAAATTGATTTTGCTGTGTTCTTCGTAAGATATAAAGAAAGCAATGACGGTAGGTAATTCTTATTCTCTTCTTATCTTGGCTTTTGGATTCTAAAACGACATCTTAGGAGCGATAACTAACCTTAATGATGAAACGAGTTCAAGCCAAAAGTTTCTCGAACCATGCAAATGAAGCGACCAAAAGCTCTCTTAAAGTGCTTTTTTCAGAAATCCTTTATATTAACGACATTTTGCTGACGATGACCACACAAAAGATTTGGAAGATTTTCGTTAAGGAGATCCGATTGTATTACATTGCAATAACGGAAAATGTGTTTGTCAACTTTATGCGTGTATCAAAAAATGGTGTAATTGATATTTTCACTAAAGGCGAGGGAAGGAAATTCTAAATTTTGGCCTCGATCCAGAGGAATAACTACACTTCATTTCCCTGTTATTACTCCTAGTGACATTATGACGCACATAACATTTGTTATCGAAATAGATGGACGTAAGTAAATCTGCCTTAATAACTGGCTTCCTGATGAATGAAACATAATTGTTCTTCGACCATTTTATCGTTTATTCGAAACACTGAGAAATAAGCGAAACGTACTACCTCGCTGACATCCATCTTACTGGATCAGGTGCATATTTGACGACTTTGAATTAAATTACAACTTTGAATTTGACTAGAGCGTGCCTAACAATAAGTCAAGCTGCCCCAATTTAAGAACTCACATCCAAGCACTCGAAAATGTCTAATTCAAGTATCGAAATGATATTTCTCTTCAACCTCTTATATTTATGAACCATTCAAGGTTCAAATTATTTATTGTGCCTCCCCTACATACAAAGTAATAAGAGATTTTGATAAAGGGATACAAGGGTAGAGGGGTTTTGCTAAAAGCAGGTCCGCGGCCCACGGTCCGCCGCGGCCCAGCGGCCTGCGGCCCACGGCCCGCCACGGCCCGGCGGCCCGGCGGCCCGGAGGCCCGGAGGTCCGGTGGCCCGGTGGCTCGGTGGCCCGGTGGCCCAAACAGTTTTGTTGTCCAGCGGTAAATCCACGCGCATGCACAGATTTGCATCGGGTTTGGGCGCGCAAATGAAAGACGGTGAGTTTGCATGTTGCTAAGTGTTAAACGTTGTCATTCTCTGTTGTTTTCGTCTGTTTACAACAACAAACAGAAACAAGGATTGAAACGATTAAAATGGTAAACGAATCCAAACTCACCGTCGTCCATTTTGCACGCCCAAACCCGATGTAGAGCTGTGCATGCGCGTGGATTTACCGCTGGACAAAAAAACTGTGGAAAATCAGGACTGGGTTACCGGGCCCCCGGCCGCCGGGCCGTGGGCCGCGAGCAGCTGGGCCTTCGGGCCGCTGGCCTGCTTTTAGCAAAACCCAGGGTAGAGGATCCACTACAGCGGAAGTCAATACCGGACAAATTATTGCTCCTATGCGTTGTGTCTGTGATCGTAAGCAAGGTTACTTTAAGTTTCTTTAGGATCAAAAACCTATTTCCTTTTGGAAAGCGACTAATAGCGATTCCGGAGTGAGAAACAAATGCATAGTTAAGTTGTGAAAAATCCCCTTCTTATGTTACTGTACTTGATATTTTCAGTGAGATTTGGACGCGCATTACCGATCGATCAAGTCGTATTGACGTCATCCTGACTTAAGAAAGTGTGTGAATATCTTCACGAAACTAACCACCATACGGTCACTCCCTC
>NC_090872.1:39019092-39031592 GCF_036669935.1 Montipora foliosa
CAGGCCAGTAAAACCGACGAATGTTTTGACTACATAGTGCGTTTCTATGCCACGAAGCGAGATTCTCCTTTGAGTCAACGGTGCTACCAGGGAAATATCTTAGGAAACTTTCCTAAGATATTTCCCTGGTAGCACCGTTGAAATGATTTCAAGGTCAACGTGAGTCTCGGTTGCTGTGACAGTGTTTGATCATGAGTGGAAATTCGTTCTTGGAGCTTGGCCGGCTAATGGATATACATCTTGGTTTGAATTCGTGTGTTGAAATATTTTAAAAATGGAGCAAAAAAGATAGCAATAAATTTCCAAACGGTTTTCTCTTCCGACTAATTAGTTACATACTGTTTTCGCGTGGGTCCGCGTCCAACAGAAAATACGAAGATTTCTGGTGTGTTTTCTAAATTAAGTTGTTAAAATTGCCATTCAAGCGATCCATAGAGGCAAATATATTAAGACTGACGAAAAAAGCAATGCAAGAGGTCTCTGAAAGTTTAGAAATGTATTTCAGTTGCTCAAAAATAATTCTAAAGGGAATTTAGTAGCAATATTAACCGATATCATACTTAACATGTCATTGCACCTCATGTTGGGTACACTAAAAGGAAACCTTTTAGTTGCAATTACATTTTGCCATAGTCGTTCCAAGCAAAATGAAAATTGTTTGCTAATCTCCAATATATAGCCAAAGCGACAATATTCAAAGTTGAAAATTTTATTCAGGAATCCCGCTTGCAAGCAGGGAGGGTTTTACTGAATTAAAATACTACTACAGCTAATAATACGCTTTCATCACGTTGTAGGGGGTTAATTCTCGACCTATTCTAAAGTTTTAGAATCCACATCAAATTGAACGTATTTTCCTTTAATCGAGAAAAATCCGTGGAAAGGACGCCTTGCCTGAGAGTCTTTCTTCACTTAAAAAATATTCTGAATTGTCAGGAAACGGTGGAACCGTTGATTCTCTTGGATTTTCCCGACATTTATAAAATATATCGTCAGAATCCTTTGTAATTGTGTTACTGGAACACGGAGAGTGCTTTTTCGCATCGCTATTTTAAGGGCTGGCGGCAAGGTACATCTTACTATTTTATACCGTTCCTTTAACTATTAACTTAACGCCCTCAGATGATGACATGATTCCGTGAAATCTCACACCTCAAACGATTTGCGATGATATATTAAAGGAATACAATGGGAATGAAATGTTGCAAGGAACTGGGCATCCAGCTGAGAAACCAGAGTTGACTCCGGCTTCTCAGCTGGACCCAGGCCCCAGCTGTTTTTTGGTTGCTAAGAGCGCGTGCTGCTCGTTATGGCATGATTCGTCCCCTGAGCAATTTACATGAAATTTACAAACAGAATAGACCTTATTCATAAATGGCGGTCACATTTATAATTCTTTTGTCCACGTGCAAATTAGCCAACCAAGCCTCATTTTAGAGCAAGAATTCTTTTCAATTCACTGTATGGTATCGAGGCTTGGTAGGCTAATTTGCACTTCGACAAAAGAATTATAAATTGGCCGCCATTTATGAATACGGTCTACACTGTAAATTTCTTTAAAATATTTCCATGTTATTTACATGTTTTGTTCAAATGTAACTCTTCCAAAGGATCCTGTAGTTCCAATTTCCAATGAATTTACAGAACCAACAAAAGATGTAAATATCATGTAAATTTTATTTACGAAACAAAAACATGTTAAATATATTTTACAAAACATGTAGATTGTAATTTACAAGCTGTGAATTTAGATTTACATACGCCTGTACATTTTCAGCGTTTCCAGTGTGATCCCCTTTGCTGAAATTCAACCCTGTAAAATAAGTCTACCACTTCTCCAATAGGCATAAGATTACTCCTTAACCATCCTCTATAAAGAGCTGTACCATGTGTTCAAAGTTCTTAGTACAGATGACGGTAATTTTGAATAAGGTCTGATTTTTGTTGCCAGGTCATATTGTTGATGTCATCAGGTTAGGCAAGTAGAGCAGATCCATTCAGTATTTATTAACACTTTTTGTGCCAGTTATACATTCCTCCAACAAACCTTGCGAATATTTATCACTATATTTGATACTGTTACACTTAGGGCGCTTTCCGTTTGGCAGAACTGACCGGCCAAACCAGGCATTTGGAAGGACTAACTTTACACCGCCTTCAAATTACCACTCTTTGAGGATGATATACAACCCTCGGAAGAATGCGAGGGGTTATCATGCGAGTGTCCCTTCAAATTGTTGCATTTTCTTTGCAAACTGATGGGTCTGGCCGGCCAGTTCTGACAAAAGGAAAGCGCCCTTAGAGACAGATGGTCTGAACCATAAGTGATCACAGCAAGTGCATATATATTCAGGGCCATGTGTTATCTTATGACAAAAAGACTAAATTACTTTTGACATGGAATGTCTACAGTAGAGTCTTGACCTTGACAAATTTCAGCTTGGTTTAGCCTTGAGCTCTGCATAGCTTTCCTTAAATGGTTCTGTGCTTTTCTGTTTAGTTCTCTGACATGTTCTGGATAGGAAACTTTACCCTTGTGGCTACTACTTATTACTGACACTCACATCATTTTTGGCCATGGTTTATTAATCGATTATTACCTCTGAAAAATTGTTGACATTGGTAACACTGCTGATTTCATAACCTGAAATACTGTCATTATAATAATCTAACTGAACTGCTGAAACACATAGTTTCTTTCATCTAGATGTCCAATGTTAATAACAGTAGTTCCCTGTTGTCCGCTTATAGGACTGATAACAGTTAGTGGTGCCCATCCCTCAATGAATTCATTTATATGTATTGCAACATTTAATACATAGGAAACTGCTTGCACAATAAGTGCATCACACCATGTATGTTAATATGACAACACACCCAAAATTGCTCTGTAATGGGTCCAATAAATTGTTGACGGTTGTTTCTGACATATTCGACTCCAGCAGCATGCACGTTCATGTGATAGGAAGGATCATTGTATAACTGGTGGGCAACAGAAGAAAAGACGCATGAACCATCTGAGGTACATTCTAGTGTCTTCAATCCTTTCTGAGCAAATCGAGCCTGCAACAGTGTTATAGAAGGATTTCTCAGTACTGCATGTGTACACGTTCCATGAGCAACAGGGCCTGGGTTCGATTTAATGTCTCCAGATATCAATAGCTTTTCTCTTGTTAGACAATAACTCTCATTTTGTTGATTCAGTTTTGTTGAATGCTTAGTAACAGATTGATCCTGACTACACAATAGAACTGACAAGTCTTTTTTGTGTTTAGGAGTCCTGCGGGTAATAAGGTAAAAATGACTATTAGAATCTCCTACTCTCGAAGATTTGTTACGTCTGAGTTGCGGTCTAGGTCTAGACATTCTTACTGCAATATAAATATTATTTTCCAAAAGCGAGAGATTAACACTTTCTCAACTGAGACGAACTCGGTACGTTCTTCTTTAAATAATGCACCATACACTTTCTAATTACCTTGTCTTTATGAAACAAGCTCGACGTTTTCTTATAAGGAATTCTCAGTGGAAGGTTCTCTGTTCCAGGGAGCGTGTTTGCATTTGCGAACGGCTTCAGCCCTTGCTCTATCGTAGGAGATTGGTACGGATTCCTTATCAGTTTTCCTTACATAATCGATGACCGAGTCTTTCGACAGTTCGTCATTATGATCCGCCACACAAGTACTAGTGTCTGGAAGCATAGGTTGCTTGGTTGCCTCACTGTTTTTCATGTCACTGATGTTCAAGTTGGATTCATATGGCTTTGATGACTCGGCTTGCAAAACTTCGTGACAGCTTGATAAACATTGGTATACTTTGATAGCTTCGATTTCACTCTCCAAGTGGAAGTCACCTTCCAAATGGAGTTTATTAATCCCTCGTGAGCTTAGGGGATCGGTAGAGACTGTCTTCTGGAGTCTTCTCACCACGGTCAGTGTAAAACGCAGACTGCAGACCAGGGTTAAAATGCAGACTGAGGTTATAACGTAACTGTTGAAAAAGCCCAAACCCCTTAGAAATGCTAACCTTAGGCCTAATCAGGCATAGCTTAACTATTAGCATTTCTTATGGGTTTGGGCTTTTTCAACAATTAAATTATAACCTCAGTCTGCATTTTACCCCCGGTCTGCAGTCTGCAGTCTGCGTTTTACACTGACCGCTTCTCACCATGTGTCTGTCGATTCCATTTGCACCAATGTGTACTTGTTCAGAATCTTTTGCTTCACCTCCGAAGAACGCCGTTTCTTTAATTCTTCAGTTTCTTGCTTGTAAATGCAGCGGAAGGTGCTCAAATTAAACACTTACGAAGAAAGCCACAAACAGCAATGGCGGCGCACAACCTTGTAGCGAACAGGAAGTCAGAGCTGTGTTGTGATTATCCATCCTGATTGGCTAATTAGATCGAACTTCCGGTTACGCAGGAGTGACAAATTTGCATAAAGATCCCCACCAAAACTCGTGGATATATCCACGAGTAAAAACGGCTGCGAAGGAGGCTACCATTACTTACGTTCAAAAATGATGGATTGGACCTCCGAGGATTGGATCTAGGGAAAGTGACGTCAAAGGCTCACAAGCTTAAAATTTCAGCGCGTGAATGCAGCTTATTGCATATGCAAAAGGTGAGTTTAAAGTCTGAATGCCCAAAAGTCCCATGCTGCACTTTGGTCGCTTAGTGTTTAGTTAACATAGTTTTGAAATCCAAAGAAAATTAAGAATTGATTTTTGGTCACAGGGGCACGAAATGGTTAGCTTTTGGTAAGATCGTTTGGCACTTTACATACACAAAACTAAGTGTTTCACCTTATTTTGGAGTATCCATTCCAGTCACAACCTTTTATTGTTCTTATGCCTTTTCAGTGCCATCTTGAATTACGTCATACGTGCAGTGATACGTCATATGCGTAAATGACGATCGCGCACCTCATGATTGTTAGTTCCTTTAAGGTTGTTTCTTTCCCTACGTCCTTCTCCTTTGCTTCCAAAGCGACTTTCAAACGCACGTCAATAATCCCAGATTACTACTAGTTCAACTATTTGAAGTGAACACATGGGGACTGCCCCTTTGCCTTTTTTAAAGGCAGTTACGAATTTCTTCGTTTGAGAAAGCGAGGGAACTCCCGAGATAAGTCCATTGTCTTCTCAATGATTGAGTTGATGGATAGAAAATCGAATGAACGAGAGTGTATTCCGTGATTTATGGGTACGAGTGATGTTTTGGAAATTTTCAAATCGCGAAATGCACTCGCATCCATGCCTTTTTTTAATTATGTACTCGACAAAATCACCCAATAGGCCAGTTTCGTATTCTAATGGTTGGATTGGATCAAGCATGAAATGGAGACTAACGCGGGGAAATCTTTTCACATGCAAATTATTTTCCTCGCATTAGCCTTCATTTCATACTAGATCCAGTTTAACAGTGAGAATACGAAATTGGTTTATTAGTTAGTCTCATATAACCCGCAATGCATTTTGTTTTCCTCACAAATTTTGCATAAACTATTGTCAACTATTCCCAAGTGCATTTGAAAACAATAGTATATGCAAGTTTGAGGAGAAAACAAAATGCATTGCGGGTAATATGAAAGTAACTAATAGTCCAAATCGGCTAACTCAATGTTGACGAACCCAATTCCAACCATTTGGGAATAAAACGTTTTGTTACAGGTATTTCCATACCATTTAAATGTGAATGCTTCATAATGCAAATACAATAAACAAAGAATCTTAACCCCGATAGATTTGGGTACAACATTGAGTTAACCGACTTGATCTTTTGCTGTGTTGTCATAGCAGTCTTCCTATTACAATCATTTACCTCTTTTGCACTCTGGAACCTATTTATGCATTTTCATTCTTGAGTATATGACCCGTCCATTATTCTTCTCTTGATTTTATTGGGTACTTTACATCACGTGGTACAATATCACGCAAAAACCCCTGCCTTGTGCCTGCGTCTGTCACAGCGGATTTGTACCCCCCTCGCGGATTCGCCCGCTTCTCCATCCTCCCCACTCCCTGAAAATAAGCGTCAGGCTTTTGATTAAGGTAATGGAATTCCTTTGAAAATTGCTTTTAGTTGTACTGAAACTCAAGTCTAACTTTGCTTTGTCTCCTTATTGAAAATTAATACGAAAATTCATGACCGGAAAAGTTTGGCCATAACAAAAAATCTTCGGAAGCCTTGTAGTCAAGTAAACTTCTAACAAATGTGATTTCTATCCAAGTAGTATAACTTCAAAAAGTGGCACCTCCTTTGTGAAAGCGCTGCCCATTCAAACTATCAAATGGAAAAAAAAGAAATATGAAAGAAACAATGCTTTACGAATACTCCACAGCGCGGACTTTAAACAACTTTAACTGAACTGAACATCAAGTTCAAGTGTGACTTTACTTTTTCTCCTTATTAAAATTATAACACGAGAATTCATTGAGTTCATAGTGCTTGACTTAACCTTCTGTCAGAAAGGAATTAAAATTCGCATCTACTTTACGAAATACCGCCGCTAATGCTTTAAACGACCTTCACTGGAAAATAAACTGATCTGGTCTTTTTCTCAATGATTTATGTTTTATGGTAGCGGCACCGGTTGCCCCAAGCCTGGTTAGCGATAACCATCGGTTAAAAGGTATCCAAACCCATATGCTTAGAAGTAAATCACCTTATTTACGGGGTGAATTGATTCTTGTACAACCCAGAGGCATCACCACCAAGTATGGATTAAACACCTTTAGGTACTACGGACCAAAAATCTGGAACTCTTTAAATGATGAACTAAGAACTTCTCCGACCCTTAAAAAATTTGTAACACGTATCAGAAAGATCACCTTTGACGCATGTCGTTTATATTTTACGTTTTAGCGGTATTATTCGTAAATAATATTGTATCATGATGTGAATAGTTTAATTTTTTTTTCTTTTGTTAGTATTATACTCGAATCATTAGCTACTTAAGCTAGGAGCCTAATAAGCTCCAGGCCCTCGAGTAGAAATAAAGTTTCAGTTTCAGTTTCAGTTCATAAGTTTCCATGGTATTTAACTCTGGTTGGTCGCAAATCCTCTTCCGGAGAGTACAAAATAGTCAGCAAGACGTGCTGTCAGCTATGGAAGCCTGGTGGGGACATGCGACTGGAACACCTTTAAAATATTTATGTGTAACAGAGGTACATCGAACTCTAAGGTTTGAATACGGTAGTATTAATACCCGCAGCTACTGTACTAGTGGACACAGCTTTGTGAGGTTTAATGAATGAAACAAACGATCGAGTTTCCTCAGAACTCGCAGACTTCGCAAGATTTTCTGTACGTGACAAATACTCTGCTTATGTAGCCACGGGGCAAAAAGAAATATCCTCCGGTAAAGAGAGAATCAGCTAGAATCTCTAGCTACTACTCTACTTTTCCGGTCTATACTCTACTTTCCGATTGCATTTCCCGGCACGCTAAGTAGATGCTTTTAAACGCTCAGACACAATAAAACTTAAGGAATCATCAGACTTGCTAAAAAACGTGATATCTAGTGCACATAATGACTGTTCTTTTAGGGCTGATGACAATGCACAAAGCATCATCACTGTGTTATAGTTTTAACTGTTAACGACTATGAAAAGAGAAAATATAAACGGAAGAGAGCACATCCCCCATGCAAACCCTTTTCCACAGGAAATATGTCTCAAGTTATTTTTAGGTCAACTCCCACGCTGTACAGATCCCAAGGGGATTAGGCAACAGCCAATCGCATGGCAGGGATGTGTTCTCTGAGCATGGGTTATCCACGCGGAAGACATTCCCGCCATACGAAATGGCTGTTGCCTAATCCCCTTGGGATATGTACAGGGTGGGAGTCGATCTAAAAATAGCTTGAGGCATATTACCTATGGAAAAGGGTTTGCATGGGGATGCTCTCACTTCTCCCTTTATTTTCTCTTGCTTAAGACTACGCTGATCCAACGGGAACAGAGTATTTAACTAGCTGTTTACCTTAGTAACATCCCGGGTAGGAGAATAATGTGGACTCGGGGTGCAATGATTGTACACTCCCCTCAGTGGTCTGATAACAAGACGATGTGAGCCAACAGCACCATTACTGAGGACAAAGCTGATCGATAAGTATTAATCGTACTATAACTTTTCCCATCAGCAAAGCAATCAACAAGACAACTTACAATCTCATTTATAGATGACTGAAGCATATCAATTTGCTTTTACTTACATCAGCTACACTATCTCTTCCAAACTGCATTGTACTGCTTTACAGTGCTTGTCCCTATATCGACCAAGATGCAATGACGATTCTGTTGTTTCATCAGCAAATCCCTAGGGTTGCATGGAGGGATTGCCGGATAATATCCACCCTGCCAGTGCCAGGTGAAGACTGTCCAACATCGGATGAACTTGGTTGCTATGAGAGAGAGTGAAGAAATGACCAGTGTGGGGAAGCAGAATTAGATGAGCTATATGGAAAGTTGTCAGAGCATATGGTACAATAGGTAAGCGCTTTCCGAGCCAATGACCCAACACGCCGGTGCTTATACCCGGTTTCCGTAGCATTAAGCGACTAGGAGTATTTTTAACTCCCCCCTGGATGGGATGCTAGTCCATCACAGGGTTACCCCCAGCATTACGCCGGTACCCATTTATACACCTGGGTGAAGAGAGGCACCGTGGGAGTAAAGTGTCTTGCCCAAGAACACAACACAATGTCCCCGGCCAGGACCTGAACCAATGGTTGCGTTGATCATGTTGGGGCTATAAGAATCACCTGAGTTAGCAGGCAAAAAAGGAGAAAATGCATAGAATTTCTAATTAGACCAGTTGATACTAAAAGCATCAGCAGCTAATGCTCCTGGTTCTGGATGCCACGAAACAAACTGATCTGACTTAGCATTCAACCTACAGGTAAATAATTCATAATATTAATCCGGCAAAAACGTGATGTCAAAGGGACGATTGTAAACGTCTTAAGCTTGATCAAGAGACTACTCTAGATCTAAGCTTGAAATCAAAATGCCTAGACAAAAGGTCTGCCTTACATTTTGATTTGCCAGGAATGTGTTGAGTGGAAACAATGATATCACCAACTGCAAGCTCGTAAAGGGAAGGAGATCTTATCCCTCCCATGTTATCAATATAGGAAACGGCTGTGGAAATATCCATCTTGAGTCTAACATCGAATATTACATCTATCTGCCAGTTCAATTTCCCAATCACATTACTACATTTCAAATGACGTCAAAGCGAAATGCCGAGCGCTTTCCAAAAAGTTCCATGGACCGGAGAGATGACGTTGTTTGCATCCGCGTTTGCTAAGCCAATGAAACTTTGCGCGCGTTTGTTTTTGTTCGATAAGCCAATTAAATGTTTTCCATTTTGGTTTACGTTCTGTTTTTACGTTTGTTTTTTAAGGTCATACGAAAGTCGCTCTAGCGTCATACAAAACGCATCAATAATGAATCCCAGATAAGGAATACGTGTGGTTGGAATAAGCTGGGATTTATTGACGTTACGTTTATGGAAAATCCTTTATAGTAAATCCGTTAGGGAAAAGAGTTGAGAAAAACGCTCTTCCACAGAACTGCTAATTAACAGAATATCATATTAAAAATATGACTATCCTATATCTATTTGTTCGTAAATAAGAAACAATGAGTTTCAAAACCTTAGTGAAAACTCTAGGAGTGGTTTTTATTTCATCGTAATAGCAGCAGTTTCACTAGCAACCTTTGTGGCTTCCCTAATGGTGTTGTTATTAGAATCCTCCTTACGTACAAGAAGGGGTTCCTCTCCACTAACAAAAACATTCACTAGTCAGCAGGTAGTTTGGGGGGAATTATGTGTGTGTGGATGGTGAGTTGAGGAAAAATCATAGACAACAGTTAGGGTTAGTCTGTAAAGTGAGGCGGAGAGATTCACAAAGCAAATTCTCAACCCCACAATAAAGTTAACAAAGGAAACAAACAAATTTATAACTTTAATTGCAGAAAGAGCCAGATAGTACATGTACGAGAAACGTAATCGAGTAGGAGGGATAAACAAATATTTCATCATGGAAATTATTCGTTCTTACAATAGGAATAATAAATATGAAGAATCTTTACACTAAAATCTTCGTTCTTAAAAAATATATGGAAAAGACTAAAGGAATCCACGGAATATGAAACATAGGTTCCACAAGGCAAATCCAAATATCTCGAGGGTAAAGAGAAAGTGACTGCGACACCATTAGGCTCGTAAATGACTGCGAATCTTCTGGGGTAGAGCGCAACCGAGCAAAGGGGTTTCTAGTCCAGCGCCGGACCTTTACCCGACCCCCTATACCCGACCCCCTCAAGAAAGAAAAAGAGAAGAAAAACAAGTCGCAAACCCTGGAGAAAACCAGCACCAAAACCATGGACAGACTAACACGACCAAAACTGCGAAGTCGATTAACCAAAAATGGAAAATAACACTTACCGAAAACACATTCATCAGGTGGTGTATCATAGAAGTTCTGAAGCAAAATTATAGTTAAAAATAGAGAAAAAAAGGATACTTAGTTACTTACATGGAAGAAAAAGCTGGCAAACATTTCCCTCCTCTCCAAAAATGTGCGAAGTCTCCTGTAAATGTCAACCTTGCTTGCGATAACAGTATTCAAATACACATGGCCTGGGTACGAGATGTGAGAAGGAGTGGATCTGGGAACCAGTATGACAAAACATGGTTTGGGGAATGCCCAAAGCAATTCTTGGTTTTCACCCACGTGACCTTAGTTCTTGACAACCGTCGTTAACCGCCATTGTGGAGCCCCTCGAATCGTAAACAGAGACGCGTAGAGAGAGATGTGAGTGAGTTGTAGTGCGATGGTTCTCTGTATAATACCTGGCTGTGGAGTAAAACCTGGAAACATGGAAGGTATTAGTCTACTCCGTATACCTATCGTTGTTGATAAGAACGGTGAAAGTTAAAAGATCGCCGAAACGCGTGGATTTCACAGATAAGCCGAGACGACACGAAATCGAAAGACTTCGTTTCTGGGAGGCCTGCCTTACTCTGGGACAGATACAACGAACAAAGGACAATTTAAAAGCTTTCGCAGCGATTGACTCACGGTTTAATGTTAGATTTTAACTTTAAGTGTGGGGTTGGACTTATTTTGCTGAAATTGTCTTTACAGGTTTAGCAATTAAAGCTTTTGCGGTGATAGCCAGTAACGGCTTTTGCTGTGAACAGTTGTGTTTTATCCTGTAAAGCTTTCGCAGCGATTTAGCACGCGTTGGTTCAGGGTTTTAGGGTAAAAGGCGAGCGAGTCAGAATTTGTCGAAAGTTGGCTTTTTTTCGATAAAGCGTTTCTCGGCCGGGTTTCCACCGATGTCTTCCCAATTCACACCACCGAAGCGCTTGAACCCCTCGAACAAGTGTGCTCAATTTCGACCGATTAAACCACAACGTCGCGGCGAAATTCATCTTCGAAAATTCATCTCATTAAATATGCCCGATGCAAATGAGGTGCTCCGGTTTTGAATATTTAATGAGGTGAATTAAACCTGAGTATCAGGCGTTTGTGATACTCAGGTTAGCAAATGTCGAACTCGGAGGCGTTTTATTCGATTTCGCTGAAATTCGACAGGCGAATGCCGCGAGGGATGGAGCGCCCAAATTGACTGAGTTTGAAGGAAATCGGAAGAATTTCGAAGGAAAAAAGCTTCTCACCTTCTCAAGGTGAAGGACTGAGACTCTAATCGACCAAGTACTTTGACGAAGAGGGAAATCATCGAAACAAAGGGAATGAGGAGGCCTTTTCTTCTCATCTGGCGGCCATAGCAGTTAGCGAAGGTATTAAAAGAAATCCAACTGGAAACTGATACAGATAAGGTCGACGCCGAGTGTCAAACTTCCGAGTCACCTTGGCCACAAACAACAACAATCTTGCCCGCGATTTCCTTCCCTTGCTTAAACGGACGCAACGAAACCAGAAATCATCTGGTTGTACGCTTTCAAAATTTTGAAGGCCTTAAACTGCTTGTTTGTATAGTAGCTTGTCTCTAAAACTAACTAGGAAAGCAAGTCTGAGCTCGAGACTTCTAGAGGAGCCAAACTGATCGCTCCGTATGGCCGCTGGGTCTACGCAAACGACAGAAAATCTTCTTCAAATAGCGCTCTCGAACGTGGCTTTCCAGGTTTTTTTTGCGTAGGATGAAAGTACTGGTACCTCGTCGAGTGATTTTGGGTCGCTTTCTTGGGCAATATCCATTGGAAAGATGAATTATTTGAAGACTTCGAACGTGAGCGCTCAAAATGTCATACATTTCCCTATTAATCAGGGGCACCAGAATGGCGGAAACCTAATTTGCATAAGGTTATGACGTCAGCTGAAAACCGAGAATTAAAAATATTAGTATGAAACGGGGAAGCTAAAGAAGGGGCAGTAACCAAGAAAAAAATGAAAGCATAAGTCAGATTGCATAGCTTCTGATCCAGGGTGTAATGCAGCAGTAAAATCATTCCTTCTTTGGAT
>NC_090872.1:39036592-39049092 GCF_036669935.1 Montipora foliosa
GTTGCTATAGTATGCGTTTAGTGATCTTGATTAGAAATGATTTATAACTACTATTATTATAAAATTACAAAACGACTTCTCTTATTGATTACAGAAATGCTTCCCCTGCACTCTTAACAATGAATGAATTTCAAAATCTATTTATCTTTACAAGAGGCCTGGCAAACATCCCCTGCCTTCTCAGCTCATATGAGACAGCCCTTTAACGTAATTCGCTCAATTAGAAATCGATTTGTTTAGTGCTTTGCCCATACGAAGCAATAAGTAAGAGTAACCGACTTGCACTTATTGAACCTATTCTTCCGTAGCTTGAATCGATGCTGCCTTACTTAAAATTTATTTGGTTACAATGACGCCATCAATATTTCTACTTGTGTATTATGTTACCATTGAGATTGTCCATATCACGAAAAGGACAGAATATACCTGAGGTTAAGAGTAATCTTAATCCAATAAAAAAAGAAATGCCCACGATGTTTAAATTTACTTTATTTGTGGATATTTGGTATTTCCTCCTGTCATCATTTTCTTCTTCTCTAAGGGAGAATGATCATCGCATTTGAGAGGCCAACTTAAGGAACTAAAGTTTGAATTTCTTGCTTCAGCGCAAGAAGACTTGACACCTTTTTACCGTGCGCTTGCGCTAAACTTCACCACATGAGCTTTCAAGCCAGCTCGGAACTGGTCATTTGCGCCTGCTCTTTAAATCTCGTTCAAGACGAAAGAATAATAATGAAATATGTGAAATTCGAGTATATTGAAATACGACTTGTTGGAGCGAGACTGCCGGATTATCGGAAAGGGGATGGGCTCCCAGATGGCTTAATAACTGTGCAATCGCACAGTAATGCTTCGCGTCTCGTCAGTTCAAACCTGTGTTTTTTAGGCTTTCTCTGACGGTGAATGAAGGGGTAGTTTCTAAAGAAACTGTGGTGCTGCGTCGGTGGGGAAGTAGTATACAAAAATTTGGTTTATCAACGGAGTTGATAATGTAAATTGACCACCGTACAGAGATTCTCTGTACGGTGGTCAATTTACATTATCAACTCCGTTGATAAACCAAATTTCTCTGACGGTGCCTGCTTAAGCTCCTCCTACCTAGGGGCGTTCTTAATCACTTGTGATCGTCATAATCATGACCCGACGTTAAAAATAAATGGATTTCAAATATTTCGCCACCACCATTTTTTCTGCCTTCAACGATTCAACTCCTTCCCATGTGGTATTTTTCTCTACTCGAATACAATTATTGGAACAACTACGTACAATGTTTGGGCTGCTGTATTAAAAAACAATTACAGAATGCAGCCGGGGCCGCTTGGACGCGCTGCGATGTTGAATGCCACCGCCGTCCCGTAGTTGACTAGGGAAACAGTCCCACATGATTAAGAAAAGAAGAAAACAAAGGAAAGAAAAAAAGAAAAGGACTGGGGAAAGTGTTTGCCACCGAAGTCGGCGGTCACGTAGTTAAATAAAAAGACTTTAGAAATGGAGTTAAATGGACTACTCCCGCAGACCTGAAGTAAATGAAGAAGAAATCGGGAAAAGGAGATAAAGGAACTATTTTAACTCTGTTTGGCTTGGAAAATAACGCAATCCAAAAAGTAAAGTCAGTTTATTGCTCCCGCAGTGAGTGAGCCTGTAGCGAACGAAAGAGGCAGCTCGCTACTCGGAAGAAGAACACATTTTTCTTCGAAACGCAAGGGATTGTGGTCAAAGGCGCAAGGAATTGCAGTTATGCTCTATTTTTCATTTCTCTTCTGGGGGTGTCCTGAAACCCTGTAACGCAACAAAAAAATAAATTCGAAATCGTTCAATGAAAAAAGCCAAGATCTTGAAACGTTGTTGGATAAAAAACTTTGAACCACCTCTCCAATTCTCAGGACTGTGCAGTGCATCGTTTCTGAGTTATTTGTCGAAGGGTTTCACGCAACTTTATAGAGTTTTGTATGTGCACGCCAAGTAGCCTGCCAAAATGGCTGCCGGTAATCAACGAAAATATCTGTAGTTCACTTTGTGATGAATGCGCTTACTTTAGCTCATGAGATAAAATACATGTGAATGAACACATCTTCTAATTTACTTGAAAGGCTCAAACTGCTGAGATTCATAGGGACAGACATTTTTCCAACCAAATAGCTTTGTATCATGGTGTCACGCAACGTGAGGTCATCGTTAACCTCCCGGTTTAGATAAAACTTCAGAAGACCTTGCGATTGATGACGTCACTGAGAAAACCATCTATTGCTTTCTTTCTTCTCTCGAGGGGTCCAGTTTGATGGTCCACGTTTTGTTCAGTGCCTGCTCAAGACCTATTAAAATCTCCCATTCAATTCCACGCTCAAACCGCCGTTAAATTACCGCAAGCATAATTTCAACATATTCCTTCCCCCCGGCAGCATTTCTACCATTTAGGTAAACGAGTTAATAAGTTTTAAGTTATGACTGATTTATTTGGCATTTTGTATCCCAACGTTTAAAGTTATTTCTAGATTACCGCTGTTTAATGTGAAATGGCGAGTTCTGTGGGAATGAAAATATAAGACATGCACATTGTGAGGTACGGGACTGCGGTGGCGTCGGGTTGCACGACTGTGGGACTGCAGTTGCAGTGTATTTTATAATGAATGTAAATGGCCATGTATTCTGTAATCTAGCCATCTCATAAGCTCTTACATTCGCTTGAAGGCGCAGTTTAAAAACTGTGATTGTTCAATATTGTGCTTTGTGGGAGAGAGCAGCTGAAAAATTTGCGTCGTACCTGCGGAGTAAATTGTCGACAGGTTGTTTCCCTCCGTAGGAAATTTCGTAGTTCAGACTCATTAGCTAGCAGAGACCTCACCAAAAGAAACTGGGCTTAATTAATTAACTGATTTGACTGAAGCGTAAAACAACGTTAACTGAGAAACCATATGTGGCTAGACGAAAACAAAAAAGATGGATTATCATTCGATTATCATTCGCTCCTTTTTCAGCGCTCTCTTCGGCGGGTAGCACTATTTCATTACAGCACTGTGATGTGTGTTTCTAGCGAGAGAACTTCGCTTAACAACTTTCGTTGAACTGCTGTATTTCTACGTAAGTTTATTTTAACGTATGCGGTGAGCTGTAAGAGCAAGTGGTCGATTAGCAGTTTGCCACTTTCGGCATAAAAAAAATGGAATACAAAAAGACTTAATTGAATAGCCTATCAATCACTTAATTAAACTCGTGTGTCGATGAACTGGTAAGTCAGCGCCAAAACAAATAATCTAAAAAGGCAAATAACCAAATGAAAAATGAAATTGACAAAAGTGCCCTGAAGACGCTCCCAGAAGAAGACTTCCGAAATAAGCCACTGTCGTTCTTTAAACGCCATTCAAAAGTAACAGTGACACGCCTTTTCACGTCAGTTTCTCACAATTAGAAAACCCTGTGAAAGCCCGGCATTGAAATGAAATCACTCTCTAACGGAGGTGTTATACTTATCAATTACCTTAAACTTTTTCTTTCAAAGAAAAGATCTTTAATAATACATGCATATCCTTTCGTCTATACCCTTAAGGATGTTCTTAAATTATTGCCACTGTTCCAAATTCTTATCTCTTCCAAATGGGAAGCCATAGCGGGAAATATTTAAAGATTATTTCATCCTTCAGTGGTTTGTTTTACTTTGTTTCTTGAGCACATTTTGCAGCAGGGTGGTAGAGGCAAATCAATTTTCGCACTGAACAAATTGTCATCTTTCTGTTTCCATCATCTAACTATGTTTCCGCATATAAGTAGTTCGAATGAAAAGGATAACCGCGGGAAGCATACCGGTCACTGTTCGACCCATTTTTGCAACAAAAGTCATTCAATTTTGTGTCATCAACTTCGGCCAAAGAATGCCAAGTTTATCATTTTATGCTTAGGCATAAACGTATAAAGGGACTGAAAAGACGCTGTACTTTATTTTATATTTTTTCTGTTGTAGTCTGTAAAGGAAATTTTCACTGCAAAAACATAATTGATCAGGCACGGACTTCAAAGGTATGAGATCAGTTATCTACTGAGGAAAGTATGGTGATACATGAATTCGAAGTAAATTTCACATCAAATTGGTTGGCTACTGGGTAGCAGCCACCAATTGCTTTATGGTGTGTCTGATTCTCGCGAAGATTTGACTTTAATATTATGATTAAGTGAAGAAAATTAATCGCGAACACAGAAGGATCTTACACGAGACTATTGCGCCTCCGAAGTAAAAAAATCTAATTTCTTTTTGAAGCGTTCATACTGGGGATTGAAAATCTACACAAAAGAGATAAGTCGTTGTTAGTCAGTGAAAAACGTGCTTCTCTTTATCAGGGCAGCTGGCCATATTCAATAACGTAATGCTATATAAGTATGAGAGACGGCGTATATTTCAAAATCTGACAAACTCTTCGTGACAGCGTCCAGCAGTGAGCCACAAGTGTTTCCAGTTCAACTTTACAACTGTAGTGGGTCTGGTGTCCAAAACGGTAACATATAAGAAAACTTACACTTATATTTGTATTTGTAAACATTTTTTCTAGCATTATACAATACAGTCACATATAAATATATTTATAAATGTGCGCTCGGCAAACTTCTAGCTGCCATCTATGGTTCCTGGGCGTATCATGACAATGTCCTAAATGCAGTTTTGTTTTCAAGTTATTTCGTGCAGCCTTTTTTATATCGTTATTTAGAATTGGATAGAAAATAGAGAAAGCTCCCTCATGGGATGAAGATACAGCAATCAGTGATTATTTATGTTAAACGGTGAATTCAATTCATTTCCGTCTTCGTTTTTTTTAAAGTTTTATTTGTTCTTTCACGAAAGTCTTTGTTAGATTTTTACGGGATAAACGTCTTATCTTGGGAAATTCATTCCAAACGTTTTTAGCCTAATATTGAAATGGCGTCCTTCCATAAATTATAGCTCTTTTCATATATACTCGTTGCGTTCCGGTCCATTATTTAGTACCCTTAAAGAGCTTTACACAATCAGATGTTACCTTATCAACTTCGAGCGTCAAACAGCAACACCATTTACAGGAGAGTCATCTGTGCCTGAGCAAATTTAAATATTGTTTTTCGTGTAACATGTATTCACTTATGCCTAACTGTCAAAGGCTTTTCATTATCACATGCAGTTCACTGCTGTTTATCAAATACTGCCTTTCAGAGCAATCACATTCGTTTTAATACACAAACCATTTGAGGAAATTTTTGAGCGCGCAGAATTCGTGGCGATCTTGAATATCATTATTTTAGTTCAAGTTTTTACTAATTTCTGTAGATTTTTCTGCCAGGAACTTAAGCAAAATATGACGGTAGAATGACATAAGCCTGCTCTTTCTTTGATAAAGTAATGCAAGTTTTCTTTGGCTGACGAGCAAGTTGCTTTTTCTGAAGAACATGGCCGTCGTGTGTCTATTTGACGGCTGCCTTTGCGCGTCGGGTGCCATGACATGAACAAGTAAATCACGATATTTCCGGGAAAGCCGAGAAAGAAAGGTCTTTTTCCCTGTGCCAAAAATGAGCGGAAATTTCTATCTGTGTCGCTAAGTGCAAAAGTTACAGAATAAAGTAAATTTCAGACCACTTTTTAGAAACCATATGCCTCGTTGAATTAACATGAAAATGACAAAAGGGATAAAGCAAAGAATTAGGCTCAACTCCAACCCATTCTTTAAACTAATTACTTTTTTGCCTTCGGCATTACTGTGTATATATGTATTCCGGTTTTCTCTTCTTCAAAAAGCCGCAGCAGCATTATACCATTTCCTTTGAGCATGCCAGTCTTTACCTCGCTATTGTTTGTTCTTATACTTCGCCTGATTTTGGTGAAATAAATTCATTGAGTCTTCTTAATGTCAACTAATTAAGTTGTCTGAAAGCTTGAGTGGTAGTTGTTGCACTTAGAAGCATCGTGGACTAACGAGAAAAAGAAAACCATGCTTTAACTAAATTACCGGGTTTTTTCATTCAACAGAGTAAGAATTTTGTGTTAGTAAACTTTTTGCTTCACAAAACCTGGTGGAAATGTACAAAATATATTGACGTTTGATCACGGTTTTGGCAATGTAATGGCACGATTTCTTGCCGATAGCAAAGCCTATGGGAAGTAAAGTATCGGTGACGACGCTTTTGTTACCGTCAAAACAAGTTCAATGTGAACATACAGTATCCCAAGATTCCAAGACTTCGAAATTGATTTTGAAGGGTAGGTTTTTCCTTGAGGATGTTTACGAAATAATTTCTTTTTTTGATAACGTTGTTTTCAGGCAGTAAACGACTTAAAGGGAACTTTCTATTAATCAAGGCCAATTGAGGGAAAATCCTGTCGCTTTACATGCAAATAAGCGCTGCAACAAGGTCTTTGGCGCCAAAATATTCCGTTTGGAAAATGAGAAATACGTCAATTTCAACTGAGGGAGATAAGTGACCTGCATCGTTAAGAATTAAGGCAGCCAGAGGAAGCAATTGACATTATAGTCACTGACATTGTTTTTTGATCTTTGGCAACCTATTCTTATCTTGTTGCCGTTTGTTTTATATCATCATGAGCTCCAAACAGGTGCGAATTTTTCGTTTGCATTTTTTGTGTAGCTACTGTTTAGCATTGACGACACTGAAGCAATAGCACAATCATATCAAAGGGACTCGGCTAAATACAGCGGATGTTGATCGTGGGTAAAAACGGCTTCAAATAGTTCCGCCACCGACTCACACTTTCCTATAACAATAGAGAGTAGGCACGCAAATAAAGCTGAAACACAAAGAAAGTGGACGACCGATTTGAAACAACAAACCGCTCTGTCAAAGGCAAGTCATTTCGATCCGTCGTTGAATATTACGCATACCACGTCCAGTTGCTATTCGTAGTACATTTCGTTTTGAACTTTAGGTATAAGCCAGTTTCAAAGTACTTTTTCATTAAATGAAACAGCACGATACCGGGCTGTAGAGTAAGCAGTTGAACATTCGCGACTGATAATTATGCTTAAGTCGTTTTGCCCGCTGTTTTTACATCTGGAGGGGATTCTTATTAGCAATGGCTCCTGTTATGTTTAAAGAATTTATCTTTCTCGAAAGAGTAAAACACTACAGGCGTATCGACCGATAAC
Source organism: Montipora foliosa (assembly GCF_036669935.1). Taxonomy (NCBI): domain Eukaryota; kingdom Metazoa; phylum Cnidaria; class Anthozoa; order Scleractinia; family Acroporidae; genus Montipora; species Montipora foliosa. The sequence goes on from NC_090872.1 coordinate 39,043,711, forward strand.
GAACTCAAAAATTCTGCACACTCCGGGAGAATTGTAATTGACTGTCTTCTTTTTTTTTTGCAAACGCAAAGGACCCGATACTTAACAACACAGGATCAAAATACCAGACAACCTTGGAAAAGATCAAAGGTTTGAGTTTACAATTACTGTTGAAACTTCTTAATATATCTATGGCTTATGTATTTGCACGGTCATTCTCTGGGTGGCTCTTTTTGAAGAGACGCTTTTACAACTAAGTGTGTCAGAAAAAGCTGCTCAATTACTTCTCAAATGCTGTTTTTGTTCATGGTTATCAAATATTATGCATGCTCGTCTTTGAACTGGATTCAAATACATCCACTTTTATTCACTAAAAGCGCGAGAAATCATTTCCACAGTTCAAAGAAAATTAAGATAACTCTCAGAACTAGCGGAAAGAAATCAAAACCATAAATTCAAAAATACACGTACTGACATTTGATCAGTTCTGAGAGCATATGTCTTTCCAGAGAGATAGCAAAATATGACTCAGCTGGTTTATTTATTTATTTATTTTATTTAGAACCCAGTTTTTCTTGCCATTTTTATTACTGACAAGTTTTATTATCTGCCGTTGCGTACGGTGATCGATCTTTTCTTTCCAACGCTTTTCTTTTCACAAATACCATTGTACAACGCATTTTAACTTTGCAATATAAGGGCCGTTTATACAAAAGAAAATAAGCCGCGGCCAGACTACATAATACGCGAAAGGAACTATTTATACGAGTATAAACTCCCTGGCCAGGATAAGCCGCGGCTTGAGAAAGCCGTGAACGTAGATTTTGTACCATTTATACAGGGTGTTCGCGGCTTACGTAAGCCGCGGCTTATTTTCTCTCGTACAAACGGCCCTAATGACAACCTTGTCTGCTAAAAAAAAAACAAAAATAAAAATAAAATAAAACTAGTGTGTACATGCGTGAACATGGAGAGTTCATCAATGACACCAAATTAATATAACATGCCAAGTTGTCTATATCACTTAATAGAGAAAAACTTTCAATCGAATCCAAATCATAGTCTTCAAATTTTCCTCAGTAACAACTTAACGTACTACTCAGCACTTGGCCTTTTAGCTCAGTCAGTAGAGCAACGGTGGGTAGGATACCCAGTCAGGACAGATATTTTTCTCTGTCCTTGGGTGATCCATACAAAAGGTTCCTGATGATGTTGGTCAGCATCCTTCACTTTCTCAGAAGCGTTAGGCCTCACTTGATTTCTGTGCCATCAATGTATTTTGTTTCCACGAAAAACTAACTTTGTATCCTATTGAACCGCTTTGTTTGGCCCAGTTCTTTAGCTCAAGACAAAGCTTTCGTACTCAGACAATTGAAAATTCCTTTTTGAAGCCATGTTTACCCTCGGGCTGTCGAATGTTGTTCTTAATTTGCATACAAAATAGAAAAGATTTTTAATTTATAATTTATTAGTTTCAATTTCCTTGTTTTTCAGTAGCTTTGACTTGTACTGTTATGTATAATATGGTCCCTTTTTATGCGCTGACATTTATTGCTCATAAAGAACCATCAATAAGCTAACGCCTTTCAAAACAGGAAAAAGAATAACCATAAAATGCATTTAAATTCCGGCCATATCATGTTGCTGTGGTATTAGAATGAGGAGTGGCTGGGAAATAATCATCCCAGCACTCTCTGCTTGGCCGTTTCCGCACGGCACTTCAACTGAACGTGTGTAAGCCAAACAAGTCTCTAGAAATTTCGAACCCGAGAACTGCTTCCAGTCTCAACGTCCAACATATATCCACTCTGACACGACTCTGAGGATTTCAAGGAAATTGGTAATCCTTTTTCATTCTTTTTTTTTTTCTTTTGTTCATTGATTTTGAAGAACAAGACGAAGAGAAATGTTAAGCCTCAGCATGATGTCTGCATGAATAGCTCTGATCCGCTTTAATTGTTTTCTAATCGATATCCTCGGCTTTTTCCGTACAATTGCAGTCAGGGACCTATACTGTTCAAAAGCCCACTGAGAAGCAGCCGAGAAATCTCCACTACAAATTACAAGTGCAAAAGTAGCACTTCTAGTGACCGAATGAAACTTTTAGACACGAAAATGTTGAATTGAGTTCAGTGGTAAAACAGGAAACTGACCCCCGTCGGGAGTTTGAATAGCTGACGTTTTAAGTTTTCCGTCAGTGCTTCATCACAGGCAATTAAGAAATCGTGGGTTGCGGAGGAGTTTTCCATATCGGAGAGTGGAGAACCATTATTGGTCGGAGCACAGAAAGGTAAATTAGAGGAAGGAGGAATTCATTGATCCCATTGAGATAGAGGAATCGAAAAAAAAAATTGTTTGACATTTTCTTGGTTCCGTGCATGTTGCCTTGCGGTGTTGCGTGTTGCCTTGTGACAGACAGTAATGTAAATACAGCATCTGTACAAACGTCTAAGCGTTTAAGGTAATGATTTACTTTTCCTTCATATCCAGCAGAAATGGTATCTTTTAACAATGACCTGTCTTTTTTTTCATAAGAGCACGAGGCTACTCCACGATGTTCTCGGGTTGTGCTTAGCACATTTCGTTCGGTTTTAAATACTTTAATTAAACCTGTTTCTTCGGTCGGTTTCTTCTTATCTTCATATTATGGTATCAAATGACAGGCAAAAGACTTGATATACGGAAAAAGAATTAACTTACGCGCCACAATATAAAATAAAGCGGAAAAAAACGCGACAATTTTCCACTAGTTGTTAATTACTTTTTCGCATCCAAAAAAGTAGGTTTACTCAGGAGCCCACGACTCACGGGCTCCTGGGTTTCCTTCAAAACATCTTTCCGCCTTGATATGACGGAAGAAACTGAGCCTCATCTCCATGCAGCCTCCTTCAATATTCTTGGTTTTCATTCACGTGATCAACAGCCATGTTTTTCAACGAAAACAAAAGAAAACGTTTACATAATAATAGAGTTTAAATCCCGGAGGATTGGGTAGGGACACGAACATGGCCGCCGTTTCTATGTTTAGGGGCACTAACTTGGCGGCCTTGACGCCATGTGAAAACCAAGAATTGATTGGCTGCGACCACGCTTTCCGTGAACCTCCAAATAATACAAAACGCTTATTTTTTTGGCTGTCTATTTCTTTATCTACTTATTTATGTATTTCTTATTGATTAATTGGCCATTTGCCTTAAACACATATTACAACTGAACGGATCAAGAAATACAATTACGGCGAGGAAGTTTCGAGAAGCCAGGGAGGCTTATAAGGAGGACTTCCTTTTATTGATTACAGCAAGGTTTAAATAAAAACGGGAAAAAAAAGAGTCAAAAAAAAAAATGTTAAAAAAAGGAAATTAAGGGCAATGTTACGAAACTAACAGGATGTACCTGTAAATAGGTTGATCACATTTCACATCTTCATTACCATGAGGGCGTGACCCATCCAAGGAATGGTTGCATCTCCATACTGGGTCAGGTTTTTCATGTGCTCTATATTTATTAGTTATTTTGTGAAAGAATAAGGTAAGCTTTAAGTGCGTGTTTGGAAGTTCTTAAATTATTAGGTTGAGTTATCGAATAGGGTAACGAGCTCCACAATTTTGGACATTGGTACAAAACAGTAAATTGTTTGATGTTTGTTCTGCAACCGCGAGAACGATATGACTCAGCATTTCGGGTGAAGTAATTGTGAAATTGGCTTCCAGTTTGAAATGCGTTTTGAAAAGAGCAAGGCAGCATTCCACGGTGGATCATGTAAGTAAACAAACCAACATGAAATGACTGTAAACTATAAATATATCCAGAATACTGAGTTTTTGAAAAAAAAAAAAAGGTTTCCTTGGAGCCCTATAATCTGCAGCTAATATTTTCCGGGCAGCTCTTTTCTTTAACGAGTAGATTCTAGTAAGATTTATAGGGTATGTGGAACTCCGTACTGCATTTAGGTAAGGTACGGATAAACTAAAGAATAGTATAGCTGAAGTAGTGACTTACTAGGTACGTAAATCTTGCTTTGTATAACATTCCTATTGTTTTAAAGAGTTTTGTACAAATGTAGTTGTGTGTTTTCCAAGCAAAATGTTAGTCATTGTGAATGTCTTCTGTCAGGAGCCCATAAACAGGAGCGAACAACTCCCATGCATACAACGCCACTATGTCACGGCGTTTCTACGGACCAATCTATTTTTAGACTACCTTTCACGCCAAAAAACATAGGCATTTCCGTTTTGGTGACGCTATGACGTCAAGTTAGTCTCTTGTGATTGGCCGTCAGGCTCCTGCGATAGTCTCATTTGTGCAAAATTCAATCTAAAACAGATCAGTCTGCAAAAACGCCGTCACAGGAATATATATAGGGCGGTTGTTCGCTCCTGGGCTCCTGCTTCTGTACAACGTACAGAAGGCATTTGGTTTCAGAAACGTTTTGGGAGCCGGCGTTCACACCGGAAGGAACGCAAATGCGAAGCTGTTTTCACTAACTCCTAATCTTGATCGTGTTGTTGTCTCGATTTCAGATGGCGCAGAAAATGGCAAATATTGCAGTTGCACTATTGGTTATCTGTTCACTCACATCGCTCATCTACGGCATCAAAACACCTCGGCCTGCTTTCAACATAGAGGCTTGTAACACTTGCTGCACCAGTTGTTACAGTGATTGTTTTTTCACTAGTTTTATTGATAGTGAAGACGAATTCCAAAGATATTGCGAGGATCCTTACACTCAATGCACAGATTTATGTGATCAGGAAGTTGCCTGCTCGACAAATTGTTGGTGGTAACGCATCCAAGACAAAGAGACAGCATAAAGAGTTTTAAAATTGAACAAACCAAATAGAGCAACGACTATCGGCAGTTTTTACTGTCTTAATGTAAAATATTCTGCAAAGAAATAAACTTGGATAACGCCTAGATTAAATCAATTAAGTATCATAGAACACAGACCGGAAAATGTCTTGCTTTTCTTGCCGGGTTCAACGTCAGTATGTTTGAAAGGGGCATCGTATCGATAGAAAAGCCAACCCTTGCACACATGAGATATTGAGTTCGTACTGATTATTTGTTTTCGGCAACTAATTCATGAAACGGTAAACCCCAGGCCAGAATTTCCCTATTGACAAGATGTGGCGTGTTCCAGTGATTAGGATTTTCAATTTGCATGCGCATGCGCAAGGTTCCAATCCCGGTCTGACCACAAACATGGATTTGTGGGAGATTTGTGGTTCGGTGACCCCGAATTCAACTCCACCATTCTTTTTAAACAGCAACATGGTCGCCTCTTGCTAATTGAGGTTCATAACCATCTTCATTAAAGTTTGTTTCTTCCAGATTAATGAGGGGCACTCTCGCTTTCAACGACTCAACGTAAGCCTTTAATAAGTTCTTAGCATTTCTTCGTAA
>NC_090872.1:39059092-39064092 GCF_036669935.1 Montipora foliosa
TGCCCAGTAGCTTCAAACTTTGTCAATATTTTCCTTAATGTTTAAATATTGTATTTTTGGCGTTATTTGGGTGTTGTGTTCGTGTTAAAAACGAAATGAAAACTGTGAAGAAAGGTCGTCCGCCGAGGAAGGAAAAGCGCCATGTTATTTGGCTCACTACTTCAACCTTAAGATTATGGAACGAAAGGAGGTAGGCGTCTGCATTAAAAAACAAATCGAACAGCGAATTCGCAGAAGTTCTTCTTCACGGGATGTTTCTGAAGCGAACCGGCCGATTCGATTGCCCGGATAATAACAACAACAAAGGCGCGCAAAAAACACTGGTTGTCGGTGGCCCTTTAAGCCTAAGACCGGGCTCGCCATTGGTCTTTAAATTGGAAAAAAGAACCCCCACAGGCGCCCCAAGCTCAGTGTGAGCATGGCCGATAAAAATATAAGGATTTGTATGAGAATCCCGATAAAAAGCTTAAGAAAATAATTATATGAAACAAATCTCAATTGAAAAGCCTAACCTTATTGCCATCGTGGATAGCTTCCTTCCAGATCCGACGCGATTTGAGCCATTTCTCAATTTTGTGGTTGTCAATGGTTATCATAAAATCCCAAGGCTGGAGACTAAATTCTCAGTTGTCACCAATTTGAGTCAAGTATTCCGGGATAAAATATTCTCACGGTCACAATTTCACATCAGCATCAATTGATAAAGATTGAACTTTAATCTCAACCCACCATCAACTCAATAGCAGCCCTGCGAGCAACGCCAGGCGGTGAATATTGCAACAAAACAGCGTTCGTAGGCGGTGCTTTATCACCAAAGTAGCCACGGCTTTGACCGTTGATAACAAAATGACCCTTACCGGGGTGGCGGTTCACTACGGCTTTCATTCTCGCATCTTTCAATGCTTTCCGGCTTCGTGAATGTGTTTGAACTTTGTCAACACGAAGGAGGCGTGACTGTGATTGGACGACTGAGTCAATGAAGTCATGCCAGGAGACCCAGGGGAATAAAGAAAGTTGGGGCTGTCAAACTACGGTCCGCCACCCCGGTAAGGGAGAGTTTGTTATCAACGGTCGAAGCCGTGGCCACTTTGGTGATAAAGCACCGCCTTCAAACGCTGTTTTGTTGCAATATTCACCGCCTGACGTTGCTTGCAGGGCTGCTATTGCGTTAATGGTGGGTTGAGATGAAAGTTCAATCTTTGTCAATTGATTCTGATGTGAAATTGTGACCGTGAGAATATTTTATCCAGGAATATTTGACTCAAATTGGTGGCACCTGAGAATTAAGTCTCCAGCCTTCGGGATTTTATCATTACTGTTGACAACCACGAAATAGGCTAGTTTCGAACTGTGCAGCAACAAAAGAACAGTGTCGAGGTTCAGGGGAATAAATAGCATATTGTATTGTTCAAAACAAAGAAAAATGCAAATTATTCCCCTCAACCTCGACTCTGTTCTTTTGTTGCCGCACAATTCGAAACTAGCCTATTGAGAAATGGCTCAAACCGCGTCGGATCTAGTGGAAAATAACCATACAGGAAGGAAGCTATCCACGATGGCAATAATGTTAGGCTTTTTAATTGAGATTTTTTTCATATTATTATCTTCTTAAGCTTTTTATCGGGATTCTCATAGAAATCCTTATATTTTTGTCTGCCATGCTCACAGTGAGCTTGGGGTCCCTGTGGAACCCTCGGCTATGATGGGCATAAAACTTCGCACCCCTATGTTTAGCCAATAGGAGACAAAAATCAATTCTACTAACTTTAGAATTTAGTCAGAGGAGAAATGAATAGTATCCCATAATGCACAGCAATTCCTTTTATATTATCACCTGAAATCGTGACGTAATCAGTATCTTCCAGCCACAACGCAGAGGTGAGCAATGATGGAGACTACCATGTTGTGTTTACAACCAGACCTCGGTTTCAAGGCTTTGGCTCTGAAGAAGCATTGAGAGTCGGAAGAAAAATTTGGTGTGAAGCTGAATGATTTTACGGGTGCTACATTGAAATGTAAGGAAGCTCAAGTGAGCTTCATCGAGTGCTTGAGTGAATGGCGACCATGCGTAATACCCGATGTTGTCGAAAGTCGATCTGTGGATGTGTACGTCTCTCTTGCTGGTTCAAATTAATTATTCCTTCGTTCAACACAGAGAAAGAATGAAAGAAAAGTGAATTAAATCTGAAATCCGCGTTTGTGCGATCACTTTCAAATGCAATGATCAAAAATGCCCGATCACAAGTGCTACTTGCGGGCTCATTAAACTGGTGCATTTTGATAAAATCTTCGATTCTGAAAGTATGAGAAAATGTGGGTACTTCTCCACCCAAAATATCGTTTCTTTATCGATCTGCATGAGTGAAGTCCATATTTGGAAAAAAAAAAAACTCTAATCCACAACTGTGCAAATAACTTTATTCGTGGTCTCTCTTTTGCGTCAGTAATCACATTGTGAAACATCTACATTTTGAATTATCACAATATGAATAGTCTTCCGTGGCTCTTGATGAATAAATATCAGAAATTAAATGCGAAGTGATGAAGTATTGACAGGCACAAATCACTCACCATTATAATCGACAAAACCTACGAAATTATCGCGAAGAAGATCGTGTATTTTATCAAAAGAGCACGCCATTTTGCTATTCCTGTTGGGACGAGATGCCAAAAAGGCGTCTGGAATACTATTCATGAATTCCTGCTCTGGAATAGACCATTTTCGAATTCTCATGGCTGGACTGGATCTAGCATGAAATGGAGGCTAATGTGGGCAAATCTTTTCAAATGCAAATTAATTTGCCCGCATTAGCCTCCATTTCATGCTAGATCCAGTCCAGCTGTGAGAATACGAAACTGGCCTATTTAGTATAGTTCATAGTGCCGTTTGCGCAACTGGCGAGAGTACATAGTGTGGTTACCGTAGTTGGGTTCAACTAAATTACCTTCACAACAGCAAGTGACAAAAGCTCGCTTTCCATGTTGTCTGACCTTTGTTCTAACCTTTGACGTCGAATGTTAAAGACCGACAAGGTACCATCTCCACTTATGAAAGAGAAAAAAATTTAAAAAAGCAATAAATGCTTGCGACCATTTTACACTAATATAGTCCGAACAGCATAGCACGTAGGTGGATTAATTAATTATTCTCACAATTCAACCTACTGAACTTGAATTAGTTCCTAGCCGGTTCAAGTTCTCCTACGAATCCAAATCTGTTTTTTTCCCCACCAGAATTGGTGTCATCGTTTGATTCATTCATCTTTAATCAATTGATTAATTGATTAATCAGTCAATCAAATATTGGAAGTGGAGGTGCATGGTTAGTGGTGGATATTTACCGAGCCAGGAAGCGGCGAGGTAAATATCCCCCACCAACACTGAGGTGAATAGTGAGATAAAATAGCACAAAAAGATAATTTGAACTCTTTTATTCGTGCAACGATTACAACATTTTCGGGTGCAAATTCCGCGCGAATAGCGAAAGGATATCCGGAGTTTGAGTAGCCAATCAGCGCGCGTCTTCAGCGCTATCCACTGTTTTAGTATATAATAAAATGTACTATTACTGCATACCTTGTTGCAAGGAGTGTTCTATTTTCGTTATCGCAGGCCATGTCAGAGATGAAGTCCTCATTTTCTTCTACTGTCAGAACACACGACGCCTGTCTTGTATCCCAAAACTATTTCAAGAAAAAAAAACATAACAACAATCATTTTGGAATCAATCATTGCACTCTCAATTTTCTTCTATATTTACAACGAGCTTTAGCTACCTTTTATTTTATGATTCACCCTTTTTTGTTACTCAACAAGATAGTCCTGTTAAACATTCCAATGACCGAAAGCCCGGGAGGCTATGGGCTCGATTGACCAGCCGTTTTGAGCGCCCGCGTTCCTCCGCGCACACCACGGCTGGATCAATGGTCCAGCCAATTGTATTTTCCATCGATTAGAAAGTCGCCTGCCCGCCAAGTACAAAATACAATAGCGACGGGAGCTACGTCACGGACAAACGATGCGGACTACTAATCCAGCCATTCGTTGGGAGGAGGATGTTAAACCACAATCCCAAAACGGCCTGAAATCGAGCCTAGGGAAGCTGGAGCTAGTAGGAAAGATGAATACTAAAATAATTTCTGTTTTACCTCCATAACCTCACGGTTACTGTAGCAGCGAGTTGAACATCAAATGCTCACTGACAAATTTATTTATTTATTCAATTAAAATAATTATAGCTACTTATGTTGACTGCTCACCTTGACACACCCATTGTCATCACCAGTAGCCAAGAGGTTGTTGGCTATGACTTTCATGCAATAAACAGGTGAACTGAAAATTAATGCCAACAAGTTGTTACCAAGAACACAAAAGTCATGAAGAAGATTAAAGTTCACTTACGTCCAGAAATGCATGCAATAGGCCATTTCCGAGTTCTTGTCTGCCTCCTCTTCAAAGCGAGTCTAAGTGCGAAGTTTTTATGATGGTAATTAGTTGTACTTTACATATGAATGAAAACTAATTTACATAAGAAATACTTCGCACTTAGACTCGCTTTGAAGAGGAGGCAGACATGAACTCGGAAATGGCCTATTAGGTGCACGCCTAATCTTGACAACCATTTGCTACCCCTTTCCAGCAGTAAGGTTAGTGACCAAGGGTTAGCCTTATTTTCCTATTTTTTTTGGTGAGGGTATTTACCCTCACTGCAGCAGTTCATTTGTGACGTTGTCTGTATTCCCAGATGCAGGTGATGTTGAATTTAGGGAGGAGAGCAAGGGGACACTTTGTGGCGTTTATCAAAATCGCCGTGCGTCTAATCATGTGCATTTCTAGACAATTGTATCTCAAAGTTCTCAAAATTTAATATACAAAGCAAGGCTAGCTATAAGGAAACAATTATTACTGTAAGTGAATCTGAGGGCAATGGTGCTCAAAGTACGTAGTCTCTAAGGGTTACTTGAAATTACTCAGTGGTTACAGCAATCAGCTGAAGCTTG
>NC_090872.1:39069092-39084092 GCF_036669935.1 Montipora foliosa
TAAGCTTGCGCAACCAGCATTGCCCCTAGAACAAACTAAAATCAGAGAAAGAGCTACACAAAATTGCCTAAACTGAACGGTGATCCAACGGTGATATGCACTAAAGATAGGGGAGAATATTATTGTTTATTATCTTGACAGTGTTTCACAAACATGAGTTATCATCAACAAAGACGAAGAATATAGTAACACTGATTTTTGTAACTTAATTTCCTTTGTTTACATGAATTTTATAGATTATGAATTAGATAAAAAATTATGAGGGTTGTCCAAATTATACACACAAACTGAGTTGGGTCGACCATTTGGTAAAGAAAACTCAGGTTTTACATTTTGGTTGATAGAGAGGAAGTGTTTGTCAGTGCTCTTCAAGGTTCTTATTTACACATAAAGAACAAAGCATACAGCATAAATCACTTGTGAGTAATTAAAACCAGTTTTCTGTGTTCAACATGGTTGTCGGTTTATGGACAACATGACTCAAATTGAGTATATTTGATGTTTAGGATCATGAAAATATACTCACACAACCCATCTAAGGAAAAGGACAATGCTCTGCAAGCTTTCTTATGATGTCCAAGATCAAGCAGCAAATGGTTTTGTTGACAAGCTGAGTAAGAGTAGCTGAGGACATACAAAACAAAATTAGGCCAATTTAAATTTCACTGGTAAAAAAAAAGAAAAAAGAAACAATGTTCAAGATTAGAAATGAACAAGTACCAAGAACGGGACAAGGCTTTCCGCGCCTTCTCCGCATGGGTATGTGGCAAGGCAGAGACATGTTCCTACACTGCTACATGCGAGTGCGGCGAGGTCGTTGACTACACCGACCACATTAGCCGCAACGTTTTACTCAACTGAATCTACGACTCCGAAATACGAAAACAGGTACAGTCGAACCTCGATTATCTGGACTTGTTGGGACTAGACGAAATAGTCCGGATAACTGAGGGTCCGGATAATCGAGAATGTGAATATTAATGAGGAACAAAAACTGATTAAATTAAGAAAGCGACATTTAATCGTGAAACAAAACATTTACAAATCGTTTGGAAAACAAAATGGTCTGCATCTTCACTGTCCGTTGTGAATACCTTTACACGTGTCAGCAAACGTCATGATCTTTTCTTTGCTCTTGCGGATATCAGATATCTGCCATTTACTAACGCCATATTCAGCTGACAAATTGGTTCCTTTTTTTTTCTTTATCTAATCGCAAAATTATAGCCTGTTTATCTTTTACCGAAAGAACGGATCGCTTACGCTACAAGGACATGATGATCGTGAATAAACATTTGTGACGTAGTGTAGCTTGTTCGCCGAACGAGCCAATAGAGGGCAACTCTAAGCCAATCAGAACTCATTCGAAAGTTGTTCATTAGTTACGACGTGTGCGAGCGCTGCTTTATTGTGCTTTTTGAAAGCGAAACAAACTCGCCTTTACTTCACTTTTCAACGCCGTAGTTTTAAAAAGAATATGGCTACGGATCTTGATCATGACTAATAAATATTCATGAAAAAATTGGAATAAGAGAAAAAGTCCGGATAATCGAGAAATCCAAATAATCGAGGTCTGGATAAACGAGGTTCGACTGTACTGGGGACAACAGCAATACTGAACAAGCCTGTGAATGACGTCATTGCACTAGTGGAGCAGAAAGAGATGGTGCGAAATGCCCTACCCTCGTCAAACCTCTCAACACTGTCAGCCTCCCAACGCTAAAAGAAGACAGCCCAGTCGCCCACCCACCCCAACCCCAGCAGATCAGGACAGGGAAGCCTTATGCCCTTTGATTTCCATATAGATCCTATTTTCGAGATCTCGAAGTTTTAAAATTCGGTGATGTTATTTTGTTTCATTTAGGCAAGTTTATGTTTTTCTTCTCTAAAGGTTTACTTCCGAATTCATTTAATGACATGTTTACACTGGCTAATTATATTCATCCTTATAATACTAGAAACTCATCCAATTGCAATTTTTATATTCCATTAGTTCGAACTAATATACGAAAATTTTCAATCCGCTTCCAAGGCCCTAAAATTTTCAATTCTCTTGACAGTCAAATTAAGTCATCTGGATCTACCGCTCAGTTTTGCAAAAACCTCAAAAGATTTCTTCTTTATCGTTAGTACCATCAAATTCTTCGAAGTATTTACGCTTTTGTATTTTTGTGGATAAATGTGTGTGTGTGCACTCTTTCGTCTTTTTAATGATATATTGTATTACGTCCCAGTGCTATCTTATCATAAGCTCTTATAGTTTCTTTATGGGCTTCCTCGCCTTTTTTTTACAATTTTTTGTATTTTCTTTAATCAATCGGATACATTATATGTAATCATGGCAAATAAAAACCTTGAAACCCTGATTGTAAAGGCTCCTTCAAAGTCTTCAAAGAGGGAGCATGCAGATGGAACACGAAGCTGCACCAGGTATGCATAAATTGCTACAGAGTGCGGCGACGGAAAAAATGCCCACAACCAGCCAATATCCAGGCGATCGAGTCAGAGCCGATATCTCAAGTGACAGCAATACACCATTTGGAAGCACACACAAGCCAACGACGCCGGAAATGTTCCCGCCGCAAACACACTGAAAGTGCTAGCTGTGCAGCCAGCAGACCCACGTCCACCAGACTGGAACATCACATCTTCACCAAAGGTGAATGGAGGCGAGCCCAACTCAGGGACCACTCAAGAGTGACCATCACCATCTCTGTTGACAATCCAGCCAACAGCACAGACGGCCAAGTCCACCGTAACCAAGTAACCCTATCAGTGAACGCAGACACCGCAGCGCAATCAGACCTGTGGTCCATAGAAGACTTCCTCGCTTGTGGATTCTCCCGTGATGACCTGCACCCTGTCAGACTGAGTCTGGCAGCAGCTAACCGCTCTCCCATTCGACTAGAAGGTGCTTTCTTCGCCAAGGTTACTGCAACATTTCCAAATGGCAAACTTACGTCCAGTCGTTCAATGGTGTATGTGAGCAACTCGGTCAGAGCCATGTACCTATCCTATGAATCGTTGCTCAACCTTGGCCTACTGCCAAGGGCCTTCCCCTCTCCTGGGGGAACACAGAGCCCCAGTGAGACAAACAGCCTAAATGAAACACACAGGTCCCCAACGACCAATGCTATTCGGTTTATCAACGATGGCTGGGAAAGCCCACAGACCTCCAGCGGCTCCACGTGCTCATATCCCCAGAGGACAACCCCACCATTGCATCCTACTGAGCTGCCATTCCCCTCCACCCCAGAAAACAACCAGCAGATGAAGGCCTGGCTTATTGAAAGGTACGCCTCATCAACCTTCAACACCTGCCCTCATCGAGCATTGCCATGCATGGACAGCCCATCTACTGAAATACTTGTGGACCCCACTGCCACACTGAAGGCATTGCATACCCCGCAACCATACCTACCCACTGGCAGAAGAAAGTGCACGAGGACCTCCCTCACGACGAAGCACTCGGTGTAGTTGAACGTGTATCGTATGGAGAACCAGTGACATGGTGCCACCGCATGGTGGTGACCAGGAAACACAACAGCTCCCCCCGCAGAACAGTGGACCTCTCCCCTCTCAATAAATACTGCCAACGTGGAACGTTCACCATGAAATCGCCTTTCCACCTAGCATGTTGAGTACCAAAGGGCACTTGGAAGACGGTGACTGACACCAGGAACGGCTATCACAGCTTTCCCCTGCATCTGACAACATTCATCACTCCTTTCAGTCGCTGGCGCTATAAAAGAGCACCTCAAGGCCTCCTGTCATCCGGGGATGGCTACAATCGATGATTCGACGCCATCCTTTCAGAGTTTGAACGAAAGAAACGTGGTGTCGATGACATCATCCACTACGACACAGACTTGGAGCAGCATTGGTAGAGGACCATCAACTTTCTCACACGGGTAGGACAGTCTGGCATCATGTTGAACCCGGCTAAATTCCATTTTGCCTAAAAGAGCGTAGACTTCACGGGGTTCAAACCCCTCCCAAAGTACCTGGATTCCCTCCCCAGCATCCACAACAGACGTCAGAAGCTGGTTTGGCCTTGTTAACCAAGTGACAAACTATGCACAACTGCGTGACACAATGGCACCTTTCAAGCCATTCCTGAGCCCACGCTGCAAGTTCGAATGGTCCCCCGAGCTGGAAGCACCCTTCCAAACGTTAAAGAAGACCACTGTCGAAGCCATTCGGGAGGGCGTAGAGATCTTCGACTTGAAAAGACGTACCTGCTTCTGCCCCGATTGGTCCAACCATGGCATAGGATACTTCCTACACCAACAACATTGCAGCTGCCCCTCTGGAGTACCCGATTGCTGTCAGGAGGGATGGAAAATCACACTAGCAGTCTCACGGTTCCTCTCCTCTGCAGAGCAGCGATACGGGGCCATTGAAGGAGAAGGCCTCACGGTGGCATGGGGCCTCAAACAAACGCAATATTTCACCCAAGGATGCGACAATCTCGTCGTTGTCACCGACCACAAACCGCTGGTAAAAATCTTGGGTGATCACACTCTGGATGAGATATCGAATTCGCCCCTCTTCAGACTAAAGCAGAGGACCCTACCTTGGCGCTTCACCATCGTACACTGTCCTGGACGATACAACGAAGCCGCTGATGCCACCTCCAGACACCCGTCTCCTTCGGGCTAGGGAAAAGATCTCTCTCTTGGACCTCTAAGCGACCCAGACTTGGCCGAGTTAGCACTGATGGCAACCATCCGCAGTGACCCAGTCCTGCCACCAAGTCCTCCAGCATCTCCACTTGGCCCACCAAGGAGTATCCTCAATGGAACAGCGCGCTAGGGCTATCGTCTGGTGGCCTGGCATGTCAAAGGACATCTAAGAGACGAGAGACAGATGTGCCGACTGCAACAGCAATGTGCCATCACAAGCAGCGACACCTCCAATACCCACAACACCACCATCCAAATCTTTGCCGATTTCTTTAATTATGGTGGCCACCATTACTTTATCATTGGAGATCGCCTCTCAGGCTGGGTGGAAGTACTAAGCTCTACAACAGGAACTAACCTAGGAGGATCCGTAGGCTTGGTCCACCACTTACGCAAATTCTTCTCCACATTTGATGTGCCAGAGGAGCTCTCGACCGACGGTGGCCCAGAATTCAATATTGGCATTGACCACAGAGAACCGTGTGTCATCCGCAGGCTTCCCCCACTCTAACGGGAGAGATGAAGTGTGTTCCAACAGAACCAACGAGGTCCCCAACCCCACAAGGGGGACAGGTCAGGGCTGGTCCTGGAATCCACCAGGAATGACCAATACAGGGTGAAAGTAGACAGATCAGGATGACTGACGTGGCGCAACCGCGCTTCTTGAGGGTGTACAACTAGTTGCAAAATTGTTGAAGCACTTTCATTAAAAAACACCTTTTCAAGCTTCCAATACTCGACGTATCTAGAATTTAAACCTTTCCCACTTCCCCTCCCCTCTTCCCCTTTCAATGTTGACTGTTTAAGTTTTCAACATTCCAAGACTGATAAGGGGGGAGGGGGGCTGCAGTGTGAGAGATAATAGATACATTTATAACACCCCAAGAAGGTGAAGTGTCTCCACTACTTTTGTAACTTGTTATAGCATCGCCACCTCCCAGCGGCACAGTGGCACTCGAGCTCGGCCAGGAAGCACCAGAACCCTGCAAAGGCAGCGCGGACAACCTCTTCCCCCCGCCGACCCAAACAGCAGAAACACCCTCTGGTCTAACACCCATAGCTGACCCCCTGCCCGACAGGGTGGAGCCTGAAGCGCCAGGGCCAGAACCACCTTCACCGCCTTCGTCACTTCCACATAGCCACCCTAACCGTGCAAGGCGACCACCGAAACTATACGAACCCGAAACTGGCAAATGGGTGGAACATTGAGTCCAGCACCCGACAACAGGTTCCTGGACTGGGGGGGGGGGGGGGGGGGGATCCTACGTTTGAGTTACGTTCGAAGAGTCATCTTATTCATAGCTACATTGGATTAGAACTCTACTTACCACTTTATTATTGTAAGTTAGTTTGTACTACATCTATGTATCATCTTATTTAAGCTTGTAGGCCTTTGTCTTAGTATTGTTCTGTTGTTATTTGTATTGTAGGACTCTTTCATCGTTGTACGATTATTAAACCGTGTCCAGCAACGAGGAGCATATTTCTTCAACCTTCAGTACCCTTCCTGCACCTACAAGGCCAATGATTCTAGTTTTCAATCTAAAAGAGTTGCCTATTGGCACAGTGCAAGTAAATCCTTGTCTTCAAGTTGCCAAAAAATCAGAATTGCTGATACATGTCAACAAGTGAATTTAAATGTTCATGTCAGTAGCAGAAGATCGACCGAAGATTGGCAACTTATTTCAAATATAGTTTATACTTGTAGAGAAAATGCCCGCTCTTTCTTTAAATCAGAAGACATGATTGCATCTTCCGCCAAATTTGTGATATGAACAGCAATTCACTGTACATACATTGTAAAGTTTAAGTCAGGATACGTTTACTAAGAATGTGCAAGAAACTACCAGCTACTGTATTTTCATATGTGCTTCCTATCCAGTTTAGTTGTGCTAAGGGCATGGATAAGACCTCGCATTGGTGTACACTTTAATAGCTGATTTGTCAAGTAAACATAGATACCTAATTATTGTTCCCTAATGTTCAAACTAATAAAAGCAACACAAAAGTTGTTGTCTTACTCTGAAACCTAGTAAAACAAGCTTAAAATAGCTCAGGAAAAAATTGCACAATTTGCACAGTTTTTCACACAATAAAGGGTTACGTTTCTGCAAACATTGGCCATGTAGCACTCTAGGTTTCTACCCCATATGAACCACGTGAGCATTAGCCTTACTAATGAAAATGGGCCCACACAAGGGCAGAGAAGAATTCTAACCAGGGTGGGAATTGAACCCACACCGCCAACGTTTGCAAAAACATAATCCTTCCTTGTACTTGTAATTGCCGTGACTTTAAAGGGGCTAGGTCATGCTATTTTAGGTAATTTTGTTTAATTTTGTTAATTATAACAGGGCTTCTGATGGGATGCGGAAAAAAATTAAAGATTATGCGGAAATTTTTGGCCATATTATGCGGAAACATGTTTTGATTATGCGGAAATTACACCGGATTATGCAGAAATTTAAACATTTATAGAACTAATAATTAGGCCCGTCCAATGTATTATGCTTATGGTAAATCAGGACTCGAAATTGCGACCAATTAGGCCCGTCCAATGTATTATGCTTATGGTAAATCAGGACTCGAAATTGCGACCAATACAGTCGCTTTTTCTCTTTTGTGATTAAGATATCTGGCCGAGTCGCCAATTTGCGACCAACATTCACCGTTAAAATAAAAGGGTTAGTAATCGGCATTTTGCCGAAACTTTTGCTAAAAGAAATAAAGCGATAAAAAAATATTTTGTTTCTTGTCATGCATTTTGTTTCAATTTGGAGATATGGAGCAAAATTGTGATGTGGTTGAACCACGATCCATTCCATCGATCATTCACCATTTTCAGCGTTTTTTTACACATACGTATTGCGGGCTCTTTGTTTTGTACAACTTCATCGCAATGATTGTCCCTACTTTACCAGAGTTACAAATGATGCGATTTAATTTGCTGCTATAACTTGCGACTAAATTTTCATACCTTGTATCTTTTTCAAAAGTTTCGAGCCTAGGGTATGTTATGAAAACGGTTTAACTAGAGTCCAGGCTCATTCCCGAAAAATGAGTGGAAACTGCTTACGCACTTTCATCTTGCAAACGAAATGGCGTGTTTTCTTCAATGATCAGGAAAATAAGCGTTTCAAAATAGTCAATCTCTTTGGCTTTTGTGTTTGTGAGGGTGGTAATCAGCTGCTTTATCACTAATATCAGGCATTTCTTCAGTTTTATGCGGAAAATATTGTAATTATGGTGAGGATGCGGATTTTAGGGAATTATGCGGATCCGCATCGGCACATCCTGTCAAATGCCATCATGTTATAAGCTCTAAATGTCAAATTGGCAGAGCAAGAGTCTTTCACTTGCAAAATCACGGCCACATAACAACTGAGAATGATCTTCCAGCTTTGTAAATGACATTTTGATATAGACTGATATAAATTTGAAAAAAGGTGGGCCGACATTTTTCAAATTTACCCAAATTCAATCCATTTCAATCTTCTCCAGTTTTGTCCATCCATGTCCTTTCTTGGCTTCCCTGTGTTTTGTTGGAGTTCTTCTATAGTTTTGAACAGTTATTTTGATATTTTAGTTAATTATATGACCATTCGATCACTGCTGAAATTGCCTGAAATTGCGTGACCTAGCCCCTTTAACATCTTCAGTTCCCTCGGCTTGCTCCCGTTTGACCTTGTAGCTCAGTCAGTAGAGGAGCAGTGATGTAACCCGAGGGTTGTGGGTTCAATTCCCACCCTGGTCAGAGTTTTTCTCTGTCCTTGTGTGGGCCCATTTCCATTAGTAGGGCTAAAGCCCTGGCCAAACGAAACGCAAGTCATCGCAAGTCGACGCAAGTTCTCACTTGCGAAGACTTGCGTTCACTTGCGATAGGGTGGCCAAACGAGACGCAAGTTGAGCGCAAGTCCTTTGCAAAAGTAGCAGAATTTTTGTTTTTTTTTTTTCTTTTTCCTAGGCTCAGACTCGGAAGAGCTGCTACTTTCACTGTAGCTGCTGCTTATACTTGCACCGCTACTGGGTCTCCTGTTATGGTTTTCGTTTTTCTTATGTTTTTTTAACTCCCTATCCTTGTTTTCTTTTAGCCCTCCAGGGCTTAAGTTTTCCGAATTTTGCTCCGTGACAGAAGCCATCTTGTCAAAATGAAAGCGCGAAAGGCGCGAAATAGTTTGAGGTTCCTGCTCAAACAGCGGCATCAGATTGGCTAAAAGGTTTCCAAAAAAGTTCGAATGACTTGCGAAAACTTGCATCCACTTGCGTTGAGTGGCCAAACGAGACGCAAGTTGGGCGGACTTGCGTCCAAAATTTGAACTTGTTCAAATCAAACGCAAGTTGTCGCAAGTCTTCGCAAGTGAATGCAAGTGGGTGGCCAAACGGTATGCAAGTCAGCGCAAGTAACAAACCTTGCGTCGACTTGCGATGACTTGCGTTTCGTTTGGCCAGGGCTTAACGCTCACATGGTTCATATGGGGTAGAAACCTAGCACTTCACATTACACTCTAATTAGTTAAGTCTTTTCCCACAATAGTCCTTTCTTATCACATAATATGCCCTGTAAAATTTCGCACAATTTTTGTTTTTTAATTGCACCATATCAGAAGGCCTGGCCCCCTTTAGCAACCTTCTTTCAAAGAATGTTTATGGTTGGATTGTATACTTACACTGTTACTTTGCCTTCAATTTCTCCAGCAGCAATAAAGTCTCTGTTTGGATGAAAACTCAAATCGAATACTTGACTTTTGAAAGATATGTCACTTGGAACAGCAATATCAGTTTCCTACAGAGGAAAAAAAGTAATTAAAACAGGCAATAATATATTCTACCAGCTGCAAACCCTACCCAGCAAAATAGCCAAGAAAAAGACTCAAAATTCAAAGTAAAAAGTGAAACAAAGCACCGATTTGAAAACACCATTTATGACCCCACCATAAATTGAATACTAACCAACAAAGGTTGGATTTGAGAGTAAATACTGTTTTAGGCCTTAAATTAGGCCTAAAACGTTCTTGCTCCTAATCTCAGTCTTAATATACATGTAATCCTAATCTTAATCTCAATGAATTAGGGGCTATAACGTTTAGGGGCCTAAAACGATATTTAATTTCAGATCTAATCTTTGTCAGTTGGTATTCAATGTATGGTGGGGTCATACAGAGTGTTTGGTGTTTGGTTTCGGTGTTTTGCTGTTTTGTGGTTTAGTAATGCCCAAATTCAATAATTGTTTGATTGTTGTTTTTATTCAAGATGACATTTTGACAACTCACTGATGGCTTACATGAAAAGACCCAGCCAAATGGATTCAACAGGTTGGTTCAACATCATCCAACATTGTTGGAACCAATGAATGAAGTGATAAATTATTTTATATGAAATGAATAATACATTGAACTGCGGATGTGAAATCAAGTGAAGCTACAATCCTTGCTGTTATGGATGCAATTGTAGCAAGTGCATAGACAGGGTTTGAACCTGTGACCTCACAATGCCTCATGCGATGCTCTAACCAACTGAGCTATGAAGCCACTGATGTTGGCAGCTGGTCATTTGTGGGTTCAAATGTTCCCATGATGAATGAACCAATGAACTAAGTGATATATGAAATAAATCACACCTTGAACTGCGGATATGAAATCAAGTGAAGCTATGATCCTCGCAATTATGGACACAATTTGAGCAAGTACGTACAGAAACCTGAAAAATTCAGGACTTCAACAGGGTTTGAACCCGTGACCTCACAATGCCGGTACAACACTCTAGCCAACTGAGCTATGAAGCCAATAATTATGTTGCCAGCTGGTCATTTGTGTGTTCACAGCACGGTTGGTTAGAGCGTCGCACTGGCATCGCATGCGAGATCATGGGTTCAAACCCTGTTGAAGTGCTGAAATTTTCAGGCTTCCGTATGTACTTGTTACATTTGCCTCCATAACGGCTAGTCTTAAAGAATGATCAAAGCTTCACTTGATTTCATATCCGCAGTTCAATCAATGATTCATTTCATACATCCTTTCATTCATTGATTCATTAATATATTCATCACAGGAACATTTGAATCCACAAATGACCACATGACCACCAACATCAGTGGCTTCATAACGTAGTTGGTTAGAGCATTGCACAGGCATCATGAAGTCATGGGTTCAAACCCTGTTGAAGTCCTGAATTTTTCAGGCTTCTCAATGCACTGGCTATTAAAAATTGCATCCATAACTGCAAGGATCATAGTTTCACTTCATTATTGGATCCAACATGTTACACTTGTTTGGCCACCACATTGTACAATGTTGAATGATGTTGAACAAATTTCCTTCAAACATCGCCTTCAACATAATCCAACATTTCTTTTGTTCTTAGGTATGAACAACAATGTTAAATGTGTTTGGCCACAGTATTCAGCATTATCAAATGCACATCTACATCTGCAGCTGCATGTTCCAGCAGTTGACTTAATTTTGTAATGGCTGTTTCTGCTACAGTTTCACATCATTTTTGGGGTATTCTGTAAGGTCTATTCTTACCACTGGAGTCTCGGCCATGCTTGTCCGCGATAATGGAGTATGACGGCTGGCCTTATGAGTCTGCACAACACAGAGTGTTCAATGGAGAGACTGGGCGAGAATATTATAGGGTAAGAAAGTGTAATGCGTAACATTTTACACTCAGATTGCAAAAAATATATATATTAACATAACCTATTGTTTTCTTTGTTTTCAGAATTCCATGATCAATCGGGAGAATCTGATAAAAATTGAGAGAGCGGGAGGCATCATATCAAATCAGGAGGGCCACAACAACCTCATCTCCTATTCTTCTCGAATAGTGCATGTGTGTGGGTTGTTTAACGTCCAACAGGGAACTTGTGAGACAGGGCCTACGGTTTATAGCGATATTTCTCGTAACATCACTCATCGTTATTAAAATGCCAACCAGAACCTTATTGGCTGTTGAAATAAGGCTGCCTTCTTTTGTTCCGTGGTTGGCAAATTTGAATATCAAAAGAATTGTGACGTCAATGTTTGTCATCAACAAATATCGCTATAATCCTTATCCAAGAACAGTTGAAAGTCTACCCATTTGCAGATGAAATTACAAAGGTAGCACTTTCTCCTCAGTTACTTTAAGATTCTGAGTTTTGATCCCACCGGGGTTAGAACCAGCGACCTGCCGCCTGACAGCCCGATGTCAACATGAACAAACTGAGCCACCGGTACACGGTCTGAATTAAATTGACGTTGTTAATCTGCTCCTGAACCAAAATTAATGACTACACACCATGCTCGATATCGATTATCTAACTAGCCAAAATAACTAAGTTGTTTCTAACAGAAATCCTAGACAGTCTGTTCGCTATAACGCCAACGTAACAAACCTTCAATTGATCCGCCATCTTGTTTTAATAAATTAGCCGCTGTGTTACGCGCCTGCTATAGGAGCGGCTACGAAGCTACGAAACTGTCAACATGGTTGACAATTTGGGAAGCTTAAGAGACAGTAACCTTCAGAAGGCTCTATTATCCTGTTCTTTAGAGCACTTTGTTTCATTTATAAGTCTTCTGCCCCTGCTCTCTTTCTTATCTTGTGCGGCCATCGCGGTTTTTTGGCATTATGAAGAAACTACAGTATTTCATTGTTATGTAAGTATCCGAACATGAGCGTATATTTCATGTATGCAGCATCAATGTTTTGACATTTGTCAGTTTTCCCGTCCTTGGGTCTCCATTCTAAGTCAAATGTCCACCACTGGCGACCACACTTCAATCAACTCAGGCACTCACGTAACTTTATTGTATACCTCAGTGACACAGTAAAGCCCTGGCCAAACTATCGAACAAAGTTGGATTCCACATGCAACATTGTTGGATGTAAATGTTGATGTAGCGGCAAAACACTATCCAATATTGCTTGATGAATTGTTATTCAAGTTCAAGGTGGCACTAAATTTATAAGTATAGCCCTAACACTAAAACGAAAATCGTTCGTAGCGTTTGTGCTGCTGGAGTATAGACCCTATGCAAAAATGGCTGCCTTTAAATTATTCTTTTGTTCATATTCAAAATAGCCCAACTAACCTCGTTTTTGAGACAAAAATAAAAAAAATTCTAAAGAATTTGTTATCCCGAACGAGGTTACTTGGGATATTTTGAATATGAACAAAAGAATAATTTTAAAGGCAGCCATTTTTGCATAGGGTCTATGGGGTGCCAAATGTAAAAATTTATATATTTATTTAAGTACTTTTTCCCTATATTTTGTGTTATTTATCAAATGTCACAAAAGTGGCCCTGTAATTTATAAATAACACATTTATAAACGGCAGCTCTTTTCCAAAGGGTAAAAGGGTAAAGGGTAAAGAGTTAGTATTTATCTTACAAAATTTAGCATTTCTTTAATTTTCAACAACCTGACCCCTGACTTAAGAATTACCACAAGCGATAATCATATTACCTTTTTGCTCTCATTTCGTCTTTGTCTTTCAAGTTCCTTGAAAGTTATAACAAAACTCACATGCAGTTCAATTATACATACTGGGAGGTGGGTTGCTGCTCAAAACCTCGCCCATGTTTAGGGTGTGTTCGATTGGAAATCCGTTTTCAAAATCGCGATCTTTCTGATTTTCGTGAAAATATTGAAGGGCCGCAGCCAGGATGAAACATAGTTAAAATTTAAAAAACTATCTCTGGCTAAGCTCGTAGTTTTTAATCATTTTAGCCAGAGATCGTTTTTTAAATTTTTCTGATTTTCATTAGAACAAAATCCTGACGTGGATTTATTTGCGGATTTTATTAATTAATTGCACTCATTCTCGAGATTTCAATAGCAAACCATTATTTTTTTTTTGATTTTGTGTTCAATTGCAATGCTGAAAGATCCAAGTCTTAAGTTCTACATGCAGATTTCCATTCGTAGGATTTGGTCTGCTGTGCTCTCCTTCATAGGGCACCCATAATATTGCTTCCACAAAAAGATTAATCATAAACAAAACAATTTCTTGGACCGTGCAATCGAGTTCGCGCCATTTCAACAGGGTGTAATAGGAATTGATGGCTGTGCCAAGCACTTCAGCAAAAAGTTTGGTTGAAAATATTACCCCTTACCCCTTACCCTTTATTCTTTTACCCTTTACCCTTTACCCTTGGAGAAGCACTGCCAATATATTAACACAAAAGTTATCAACTTTGCGATTTACAATTGCAAAGTTGGTAACCTAATGCGATTTATAAATTGCAAAGTTTGTAACGTTGAGATTTATAAATCGCACCTAAATTGCAATTTGAAAATCACATATTTGCGATTTATAAATAAATCGCGGGTGCGATTTATAAATCACAAAGTGCGATAAATCACACTTTTGTGATTTAATATAACTGCAAACTCATGAAATTCATGCCTGTGGGCTTGTGGTTAAATGTTTTGATTTTTTGGTGCACAGATGAGACTTGACAAGACCTGCTCTCCTCAGCCATCTCAGGAGTAATTTCTGAGGCATTAAGTGCTCAGGAATCATCACAGAAAAGTGAGGTAAGGATAGGTTTACTTACTTTTTGATCAATTTTATTTTGATTTATGGCAAATCAGTCTGAATTGTAAGCTTCGTTTTATTGCCATTTTTGATTTCCAGAGCTTGAGATCACAGAATCTTTATCGCACTGCATCCATACCTACAACTGCTCCTTCCCAGGTTTGTATGATTTCATATAGCTTCATCTTTACCTGTGTCATTACAAGTAAAATTATTACAAATGAGAGAAGTGATCCTCGGACTAAGGTCGACAATTTAAGCAACTACATGTATCTCTTCTAGACACCTGAAAAATTCAGGTCGCTCCAAGACTCTAATTGGAGTCGAACTCATGACCTCTGTGATGCCAGTGCAATGCTCTACCAACTGAGCTATGAAGCAGAATACTTCAGAGCACGTACATTTATTGGGCTCATTAATTTTGTTTCGGAATCCATGAAGGAGTCAATCACTGAAATGAATCTCCATCAACATTAGTAGAAATTCCATCAGTGCCAAGATGCAAAAGAGGCTGACAAGTGCATATTATATTACATCATTTTGCTTGCCAAATACTGTCTATGTCAGATGCAAATATGAAATTCAGGAGAAAATGATTTTATCCTACTTTTTACTCTCAATTTCCTTTGTTCTATGTAATATGCACTTGTTTGCAATTCTTGGCACTGAGGGAATTTTTGCTATTGTTAATATAGATTCATTTCATTATCGAGTCCTTCACAGAAACAAAACCCTCTCCCAATTGTGGGCTTCAAAACGTTGCACCGGCATCGCAGAGGTCATGGGTTT
>NC_090872.1:39094092-39096592 GCF_036669935.1 Montipora foliosa
ACAACAAATGAAAATGACGAGCTTGAAAAATTCAGTCTTGTGAGTCTGCTTACACTGCATTTTCCTTGAGATATTTAATTAGGAATGCAGAGGAAATTTCAAAGATTCCGACAGGAATCAATTCTAGCTTCACATTTGTGTGAATTTCACAACAATGAATTCCTCTACATTCCCGGCGACAGTCCTACAAATGGTTTGCGTGGAAAAAGCCATTCTCATCACTACAGTGTACCTTGATAAACATTTCTTTGACTGGGATTTTTGGGTAGCAAAAGGGTTTCGTCTGATATTTATTCTGATTTCTATCATGCGACTAGTCTTCGTGCAAACTTAGTAAAAAATCAACATCATTGTGACGTTTGTTTACATATGATACGTACAACTCCCGAGATTCGACCGTGCATTGCCCTGAAAAAAAAAAAAAAACATCTATCCGCAAATAAGTTCTTGCGGCTGGTAGGATTGTGGCGCAAGGAGCCACAAGAAGCCGCAAGAAGTTGCCGGCTTGCGGACGCAAAAAGAAGTTCTTGCGCGTGCATTATTTTTGGGCTGTACTGTAATACTACAGTAACAATACTTGCTTGATAAAGGTATCTAAGAACCAAGTTTTTCCAAGTTTTTTTTTTTGTCATTGGTGGGTGTGGCCTATTTTGGGCCTATTTTTGGTACTGCATGCGTAATAATTATGTTATAAAAATCCCTTTAATCCAAGTATGTTAAAGCCATATATATGTGAAGTTCGTACAAAGCTATGCAAGATAACAATAACAACATTTAAACATGGTACTGTGTTGCTGCTGGGACAAATATGGTACTGCATGGTAGAGCTTGTTACAGGCATACTAAAATTGTGTATTCAGTGTTTGACTGAATTTCTTGAAATAAGAACCCAATGGAAAATAATTATTGTAGGCTAAAGCAGGTTAAAGGAGTCTAAATGGACTATCTTAGCCGAACAGGTTCTTAAAATCTAGGTTCTATTATGCGAGTTTTTACTGTAACTTATGTTTTGTTTTTGTACAATTTTTCAGAAAAATAGTATTCTTCAAACTCTTTTATCCTCATTGTGAACACTTAGTACATGTAGATTATTGTGCCAGATTCAGGAAGATTTTACATTTTTCCAGGAGGATTCTTTATTAAAATCTTACAATTTTGGCGTATTTTCTCATTACAACCTCCCAATAATGATCTAAATCCTATCTAAGAGGCACGTTTACAAGACTTTTAACAAAAGTTATAACGTCCCATTACTAAAACACTGGAATGTAAGATAAATGGTGAAACAACCAATAAGATTTATCCAGCAATTTATTGCAGTAGAACAATGTAACTTAATTATCCATAATAAAATAAAATAGAAACCACATTTTGGAAAGGGAAGAATACAAGATCAACAGCACTTTATGCTAATTTTTTTATCCACAATAGGACACTTACATTGCAGACATTTGTTTTACATTTTTATTTTTGGTGCATTACTTTGCTTGTGTGAAGCCGGACAAGCGAAAGATGGAATGTAATTTCTCCGACCCTGAGGTAACTGAATCACTTTTTGTGGAAATAGTCGTACCTCAAGGGAAAAATATCATTGTAGCTCTGTCTATAGATCACCTAAATATCGCGTAACTGCCTTAGCTTTTAGATAAATTTGACGATATTTTTTCCATTATTTCAAAAGACAACAAATGTTGCTATGTGATGGGTGATCATAATTTAGATTTACTTCAGTACAATCATCCTGTGCCCACTCAAGAATTCATCGAATGTCTATTTTCACAGGCTTTTTTACCACTCATATCCAATCCAACGTACTCGCCTGACTTCCCATTCTGCAACATTAATTGACAATATATTTACCAATCATCTCTCATCACATGTCTTCGCCGGTATTGTTCTCAATGATTTAATATCAGAATCATTTTCCGATCTATGCTCTTGTTTATGATGAAGTTTTGCCTCGCAAAATTGAGAAGAAACTTTTTAAGCGCTCGTTTAAAGAAGACAATTTAAACAAATTCAATGGATCTCTTACACGCACTCATTGGTCGAAACTCTTAACACGGATGACCCTAATGAATCCTACAGAAGATTTATAAATGAATGCTTGAGGCAATTTGACGCGGCCATCCCAATAAAATGCATCAAAGGCAAACAAGTGAACAAGTTTAGGTCTCCTTGGTTGACCCCAGCCATCTTGAAATCTATAAATTGGGAAAATAGGCTTTATAAAAATTAATCAAATCACCCAGTAAGTCTTGTGAACTACAATTTAAGACGTATAAAAGTAAATTGAACCACATAATTCGCATCGCCAAATGCTCCTATGATAATAAATTTGAAAATGCTAAAAAAGGACCTTAAATTAACTTGGAAATTGCTAAATGAATTGCTTAAATTTGAAGGGAAGCCAATCACCAATCCTAAGGTGATTGCTGACAGATTTTGTAAATATTTTACTTATATTGGCCCAAACCTTGCAAGTGCTATACCAGCAGCT
>NC_090872.1:39101592-39106592 GCF_036669935.1 Montipora foliosa
TTTAAGAGCTAGCCCCCCGTGTCTCCACGCTATCAAGTAGCGAAAATCCAAGCATCCATTTCAGACCAACTACCGTTTACTAGCGGCGTCCCACAAGGGAGCATCTTAGGGCCTCTTCTCTTTAGCATATACACAAATGACCTTGCTCTGGTACCTAAACATTGTTCAATACAAAGCTACGTTGACGATACCAAACTTTTGCTCAACTTTAGGCTAACAGATCAGGAAGACACAATTAGTAAAATGAACGAAGACCTGCAGAGAATATGTCAATGGACTTTTACCAATAAGCTCTTACTTAACCCGGATAAGACAAAATTGCTTGTCTTCGGCAGTCGACCGTTAGTCCGCAAGGTTGAAGGCCTTCATCTATCCTTACTGGGTAAAGAACTAACCCCAGCCAAATCAGCAAAGGATCTTGGTGTAATACTCGACCCCAACCTAACGTATGAAGACCATATAACAAAGACCGTTTCAACTTGTATGTCACGACTGGGTCAGATTAACCGAGTCAAGCTTGTGTTGGACAAGGACACCTTAACCATAGTAGTCAATTGTCTAGTATTTAGCAAACTCTTTTACTGCTCCAATGTTTGGAGCAATAGCACCGAGAGTAATCTAGACAAAGTACAAAAAGTACAGAACTTTGCCTGTTGTATAATTAGTGGAGCAAAGAAATTTGACCACATAACACCAGTCCTTAGGGCAATGCAGTGGTTACCTATCAGGCAACAACTCTATTACAGAAATGCTGTAATGGCATTTAACTGCGTGACTGGTTGCGCACCAGATAGTTTAACGGATCAGTTTATTAAACGCTCAGACGTTTCGACACGCACCACAAGAAATTCACAGAAACTTCAGATTCCCTTCCTTAAATCTGCAACTGGACAGAGATCCTTTTACTACAGGACTGTAAAGATCTGGAATGCGCTGGATCCCTTGCTTAAATTAAGTAGAACATTACGAGAATTTAAACGAAAATTAAAGAGCATTTTATTAAAAGATTTCATGGACAGTACAACGTAACCTAATTATGTAACTTATCATATAGACTTGATTACATTGCTTTTGTAGATAGTAAATAATTTTTAATTTTACTTTATTTTTATCCCTTAGCATGTATTCTCTGAAAAGCCTTTTTGGGACGAGAATAAAGATTGTATGTATGTATGTATGTATGTATGTATGTATGTATGTATGTATGTATGTATGTATGTATGTATGTATGTATGTACAACAAAAAAAGAGAACGTGAATGTGATATAACGTTAATACCTTTAAACTTTTTCCTCATTAATTATTATTGTTTTAGGTTGCAAACTACCTACCATCCATAAGTGCTGCAATAGGTGGATATATGCCTGAGAAGTTTATCTGGAATATTGGAATAGCTTTGCATTGTCTACCACGAATAACATTATTTCCTGCTGCATTTCATAAATATTACAGAAGTACCAGCGCTGGGCGACAATACAACTTAACAACATGGTGGTTTTGGATACTCAATCTAGCTGCTTATATTGTGCAAGTAGTGGAGAATGGGGCCCTTTTAACACTGACTTTCATTTCATTTTCTGAAAATTTTGGTAAGTTAAGGAGGCTCGAAATAGTTTCTCCTGTTTTCAAACAAACAAACATATTCTGTCCTTAGATACAGTTATGGTAATCATATGAAGACGAAATTTGGCCTGGGTATTCAGTACCCATCGTGGATTTCTCACATTATTTCTTCCACAATAACGTTAACATGGCAACGATATTAGGCATTTCTTTGAGCGTCTAAATCAACATATGTTGACGTCTATTTTGAAGAAAAGGGACGGTAAATTTTCCCATTCAGCATTACCAGGTAATGTTAGAAATACATCAAAATCTGTAGGCCAGTTTTTCTTAAAAAATCGGGTTTTTTGAAATGAGTCTCTAATTTTTTTTTTTTTTTACAAGCATAATTTTTTTTTTTAATTTGAAAGGCAAACGTTATAAATTAATCAAAACTACATGTAACATGAAAAAAATGAAAAAAACTCACCGTCCGGAAACAGAGATATAAACGAGTAAGGAAAAATGAGGGGGTTACAAGTTACAAGTAGATCAGCATTTACGCATGCGGACCCGCTCATTTGAGTCCGCGAGTGAGTGGAGCTACAGGCCAACACAAGCGGATTTAAGTGACCATTAAAGTGTTTGTGTATAATTTTCGTAGTTTTTGTGAATAGGAGATATCTTTTTACTGTGCTTTTGTAATTTTGATCACATGTTGAGTTTTACTTGCAGTGAATTTGAATTAATAAGGTCCCTTTGACGGATAACATATATTTTGAGATGCTATTAGCTATTCAAATCGATTATGTACATGTATATGTTTGTTATAGTTGTGTTTATTTATTTAATATCACAATGTACAGTTGTAGGTACATATAAAAAAAATGTCAGTGAGGTACAAATCATTACAAACATAATGAGTGGCAAGTGGACCTTTCTTTTGCGATTGCAGGTTTTTACTTTAATAATAGTTAATACTGCTATCAGAGGTTTTTCCTATGGTACAATTGTATTGATTAAGCAGTTTTCCATTCTGTTTTGTCAAACAAGTTCAACTGCTGCTGGACCTCCCATGGTTGTTGTTGTTGTTGTTGTTTTTTTTTTTTTTTTGGGGGGGGGGAGGGGGGGGTGATTAACATTTTGATATTATAGTCTACAACAACAATCAAAGTAACGTGATTATAAACCCCAGTTATTTTCAGGCTAGTACAAAACACTGACCCCCTCTAAAATTAATGGGAAAGGATGCCGGAAGAGATTTACCATTGATTCAACCCTTTTTATGTCAAATAACAATACTCTAGTTGCAACTTTAATAATACAACTTCGTTTCCAGGACCTCTCCCTTGGCTTCTGCTCTGGGGTGAGACAAGCCAGGGGAGAGGTCCTGGGGATGAGGTTGATTTCCCCTATTATTTCCCCTAATATTAGCTGTCTTGAGGAAACCAACCTGCCATTATTTTTTTTTCCATGCACCTTTTTTTTATGTGAGCAGCTGCATCGTGACTGTCTCATTTCTACAAACATCTACAGGCCTGACTGAGGAATGTAAGAACTCGTATATGCAGTCATTCATCATTTTAGCCTCTGCTACCACTAATATTCCATATTAAAATTAAGGGAGCCTTACACATTAAACCTGCTTTACATTGAGCACATTATTTTTGTCTCATTTGTTTAAAATGTTTGGCTGCACATGTTCTAATGTATAATGTTGTGCACTAATGAATATATAGAGATTACTTCATGGAAAATGCGCGCGTACGATTTTTATTCACAAGTTGAGTATTATCAGAAAACGAACGAGTGAGCGCAGCGATCGAGTGAGTTTTCTGATAGGAAACAACGAGTGAATAAAAATCGTATGCGCGCATTTTCCATGCTGTAATGTGTTTATTTCATAGCTGGTACTGAGGTTTTTTTCGTGGTAGTGTTTGATAGACAAATTTATTTCGCACAAATGGAGAGTGGGTGACAAAACAATAAAAAAAGGTTTAAAATCGCCCAACCGACAATTTATGTAATAAAATTTAGAGCACTTACTGTGTTTCAGATATTCCAAAGTAGTCCAACGTGAAGAGTGTTTTTAGTTCGTTGCTTGTCAAAGCTACTGGCGTTTTGGGTTTATTTCCCTTTGCTTGCTTCTTTAGTTGTTTTTGTTTGGACTAAAGAACCTCTCTGGTTTTCTCAAATATCAGGTACTCTTTCTTTATGCTTGCGGAATAGCCCATTTTCTTCAGTTGTCATTCGAAGCTAGCAACTAAACTTCGAAGGAAAGTAAGCTCGTATTCATTGCCGTCTTTAGTGCGGACGGAGATGATAAATTGGTTGATGTATTCAGTATTCATTCTGCTCAACTGCTGGAATAACTTCCATTTTGCTGTCTACGACCTTCGTTTTCAAAAGTCGTTTAAGCAATCATAAATCTCGTTCAGTTTTTTGAGCGGCATTTCTGTTTTCTTGTTCTAAAATAACCTTCCCTCGGCCATTTTTCAGAGCGCGCGGTTTTTGTGCAGTGGCTGTAGGATGAAGTTCCATTCGATACGGTACGTTCATTCATCACTGGTGAAATTTCGTCGTTCGCGTTGCTGATTGGACGAACGATATTTCTTCACAGTTCGTGTTCCTGATTGGCTACATTTAGAATCAGTACGAATTTTATTCACTACGATTTTCATGGATAAATCTCACTACCTATGCAATAAACTATATTATATTATTCATGTTATGTATTTTATTCCATGTGTCATCTGTTGTTTAAAAACTTGTATATTGCATGTAACGTAATAATCAAATTCACTCTGACAATGTAACTGACAGTTGCTTCCGTCGAAACATGTTTTCAAAACACTATAATATTAAACTGTGTTGCTTTCTTCTTAGAACATATTACTGTCTGGGTGTAGAAAATTTGTGTAGGTAGGCATCTACTTCTTGCAGTAATTCAATTATTGAAATTATCTATTTCTTTTTCTTTTTTTTTAGCTATACATGAAATTTCATTGATGGTATTTATGGTCTCTTCCATGCTTTACATGTTTATTTCTTGCATTCTGTTGAAGCTTATTGCAGCGAAACCTATGACAATTGAGGTATTTGGCATGATGTAAATGCAATCTACATGTATTACTGTGATGATTTGAGAAGTTTTTGTTGCTCTAATGTACTGACATGTATCAAATTAAATGAGTTGATAGTATAATTTTGTTGAACCATAGTTGAACTCAGATGAGTTTGGACAATGTGCGAGGCACGCGAGGCATGCAAGCCAAGGGTGCAAGGCATGCGAGCCATGACTGCGAGTCATGCCAGCCAACTTGATGGCAAGTCAACATGCAAATCACACAGTTATTGAAAGCTAACCGTTTTAAAATGGGTGCTTAGACTTAATGCGCTACTTTAAATGGGTCCTTAGACTCAAATGCAGAATTTGCATCGCTTGCATGACTCGCTGA
>NC_090872.1:39116592-39119092 GCF_036669935.1 Montipora foliosa
GTAGAAATGGCGGGTTAAAAGTGTTCGAGAAACAAGAATTTTAGCCTTACACACAAAGAAACTGGAGAAATGATCATTGGCTTGCTGTAAGGGCAAGTGAAGATGAAACCTCTGACGCTTTTGGTGAGTGTATTTTTAGTGTTTCAGCGTACATGCCATCGTTCAGAATGCAATGAGAATGCCATGGTGCAAGCAACACGATCCACAAATTTTTGGTGGAAACGACACAAATGTCCTCTTCTTCTACAATTTGATGTTTCCGTAATTCTGAATCGCTTCGACAAGACTTTATTCCACGGATTTCTCCTCAAAGAGACTGATGTAATGTTTTCCCACGGTACTTTTGCAACAGCAACAGTAATCACTTTTTAGCAGCGTGGGAAAATTCCTGTGTGGTATAAGACATAATTCAAACCTCGTCGTTTTATTATTTTTGTGATTTATATATTTCTGAGGTAGAAAAAATCAAACAGCACTGAAACTAGTTTTAGATTTTGAATCTTCCTCCAAATTCTGGGGCTTGTCGGACTGCCATTGTTACTCAAGTGGCCAATCAAAAATATAGTTCAAGTCGATTATCCCAGAGTCTCTCTGGGCGCTCACCCACTGGCCAAGAAGCCCAAGGATTGGGATATATATGGAGCAGGGATGGGGCATTGGCGAGAGCACTCGCCTCCCACCAGTTTGGCGCGGGTTCGATTCCCTGACTCTGTGTGATATGTTGGTTGAGTTTGTTGTTTCTCTTGTCTGCTCCGAGAGGTTTTTCTCCGGGTACTCTGGCTTTCCCCTCTCCACGAAAACCATTAGTTGATTTGATTTGAGTTAATTCATTATTGTCCCCAATTAGTGTGCTAGTTCTAAATGCAATGACACTTACAGTGTGTACATAAAGTTATCGCGGGATTATTTAAACCCTTCTGAGTAAATCGTTGGTTTGTCCGTTCAGTTTTGGCCACGAGTGGGTCGTGAGTGGCATGGTCACAAGTAGTTAGGAGACTTTCACACGGCGTTTCGCGGTCACCTGGGGTGTTTTCCATTTATTAAAAATTTCCGGAAATTTCGGTGGAAATTTCCATCGGGTGAAAAACGTGTTCATTTTACTCAGGTCCGTTCGCCGCCCAGTGATTACAATTTTGCGCGCAAAAATTTAAAAAGTGTGCCCGTCAAAAGCCTGGAAGTGGTAAGACCTTTCAAAAGTTGTAAATGGAACACACATTTCTATCGGAAAGTTTTCAACGGGAAAACAGGACTACCTTTTCAGATGTTCCGTTTATTCCGGAAATTTTCCAATGGAACGAACCAAAAACGTGTGTTCCATTTACATCCCAACCGGAATTTTCCGGGATTTCTTGGTAAATGGAAAACGCCCCTGCTCTCGCGATCGAAACACAGATTTACTTGCAGGTCCCGCAAAGTGAATTTTATTTTTCCAACGTTTGCCTTTTCTCAAAACGTTCCGCCCATTTGGTCACCACAGCCTTTTTCTCAACGGTGTGGCAATATGTAGTTAGTGTAGTCTAACAAGTTACTTGGAAGTGATAAGCTAACTACTTTCCCGACTTAGTAGCAGTAATTTGTGTAATGTTTAAAAACGAGCAGCAGTGTTTTACGCCTTGTGTTTTCTAACCTTATAAAATGCGTGCCGCAAGGGAATGCCACACCATTGTCATATTAAAAATCTTGGAATAGAGAGGTTTAGATTCTAGGACGACAACGAGAATGAGTACGAGATTTGACTGCCCGTATTTAGCCAGAAAAAGTTAGAAAATTTCTAACCCGGTCGATTAATCTTACTCTTTGTTGGTAGTATAGGTTGCTCAGTTATTCTTATTGCTGGTAGCGGAGTCTTCTTGCTGATCGAAAAATGCCAAAAGTGTTACCTTGTTGTTGAATTGTTTTGACACAACAACATTTTTGCAAAACCGCGTACTAAAATGACGACGATATCACGTTTTTCCCGCCCATTGTTTGCACATATAGCCCTACACTCCCCTGGGACTAGAATCAAAGCCGCCGCTTGGGTTTTCAGAGTGATTGTAGTGTGGCCCAGTGGTTAGGGCGCTTGCCTTGAGATCCGGAGATCCCGGGCTCAAGACCCGCTCTGACCACTCGTTGAGTCCCTGGTTCAACTTCCCAGCTGCACTTGTAAATAGCCAACTGGTTTGCCTCCGGCCAGTTGGGATTCTTAACAGTTGTAGTTGTTGTGTTCTGATGTTTTGTTGATTCATTGGCCCTGAAAAGCCCTATGGAGAGCGGTGGATTAAGTATGTATTGTATTGTATTGTATTGTATTGTATTGTATCATAGATTACCTGGTATAAAGGTTCATACACTTGACGTTTTATCCATGTTTTGATAGGCTGTTATTAGTTATTAATACATTATTTCTTAAATTTAAGGTTATGTGTTGTTTCCTTAACTGACGTCTCATTACTACAGTGTACACGTTGTTTGCTCTTTTTGAGTACTGCACGATTCTTTCAAACATAGCGTTTCACTG